>NC_060270.1:96248855-96554365 GCF_021613505.1 Equus quagga | reverse complement strand
ATCTATGATAACATATAAAGGAAAAACTAAATTTTCAGAACTATTGGAAATGTCTCTCTGTGTACTTAGTTCCACTTTTAAATTGGACTTCTTAGTATTCAAAAACATTTTGTACCAACATCAATAATTCAAGCAAATTTAATTAACTATATCCCAGATGAAAACAAAATAACATAGGATTTTACAAAGTGTACTCCAGTGTTTCCTTCCATGTCTGGGGAAAGCCGCCACATAAACCTACTCTTACCCTGTACCGTTGATCGTTTTACAATCTCGGGGGTTTGTGCCAACAGGAATACAGATTAAGATATTCATTCCAGCGACCTGGAGACAGGCCCACAACGTGGATGCAAAGTCCAGTGAGCTAAAGCCGTCACCATTACTTGATTGAACGTAAATGAAACCTGTTTATTGAGCAGCCTGAACTTGATGTGAACAGAAAAAAAGTTTCCTTTTTCTCTATTTTCTGCCTTTCCATTCGCTCTGTTGGGTCTCGATTCTTCAACGAATGACACCATCCCAACTTTCACGTAGCTTTCAGGTATAGAACAGTCCCTTTACGGATCGCTACAATTCACTTTGACTACCAAATGGTTCAGTCTTGTCTAAAAGCAAACTCCAATCTCAAATTTAATTGTTTTTACTCCACATCAGTAGGGGGGTGTGGTCTGATCCTTCACTCCCGCCATCTCCTCCCTCACTCTCTCTCCATCTGCTGGTTCTGCACAATTGGAAAGGGCAGTGGGAGTGGCAATTAGAGATAGAGGAGTGAAACACTGACACCTCTCTAGTTCTATCTTGTTTAACACAAGCTGGTGGTCTTGCTCTCCATTCTAGCAATCATTAGTTGTTGGTTCTTACAGGGGATGTGTGTGTGTGTCTGTGTGTGTGTGTGTGTGACTCTGAGGCACCTCCCAATTTCTTATGATTGGTATTTCACTGATTCACCTTCTTTGGGGGAGCTGTAATGACTCCTTTCTCAGATCCAGACCATGGAGAAGCATCTCAGATTTTCTTAATGTTAGAGTGTCCTCCCCTGCAGCATGCAGCCGTCTTAGGGAGGGTTCCCCTCTAGGTAGAAGGAGCCCAGCTACTTCCCAGCTAATCCTCTGGTATGCAGTTAGCTTATTGCAAATTAAGGCATCTTTGCCATGCAAAATGCTGGATATGTTAGCTGTTTCAAACCAGCAGAATTCTGTCATCTCAAGTATCGCCAGTGAATTTCTATGAATTTCCATGAATTCAGCAAGTGGGAAGTAAATATTAGTTTATATTAGAGGTGGATTTATCAGGAAGATAAGGAAGTTGGAGCTTAGGGTCCCTTGCATGGGCTCCTTTCAAATCTCTGAAAAGGGCCTTAGCAATGCACTCATATAGTCAAATAGTCTGTAAAATTTGCAAAAGTAATATTGTGCCCTACTGTACAAGATTCAGGCCCCACACAACTTGGATCTTCTGGCATTCTCTATATTCACTTACGCTCACTGAACTTCAAGAGGGACAAACACATGTCAACTTCTCCTAGGAACTCTCACTAGGCTTTCTCCTCTTCAATCTTCTATGAGATAAAGATGAAGAAATGCTCCAGGAAAACATACTCCCCAACAGGCCGACACACTCTGCATTAGTAAATCTCAACAATTCCCTTCCAATTGGAAGCTGGCAATGGGGGTTCATAGTCACTGAACCAGTTTTGCTGTCTTTTCGAAAGTCCTACATGAATGTATCCAGCACATCCTTATGATGTGAGGCATTTATCACTTAGTAATTTCAGCTTTGGAGTGCCAGCATTAAAATGCAAAGTAACACGAAAATTCTCATGCAATCCCCTATCACATAAGCATTCACCTGAGACAACGCAGGTGGATGTCACTGACTCACGCTTCTTCTGCCATCCAAAAGAGAGCCTCAACTTAAAATTAAAATGATGAAAATATTCAGGAGTGTAATTCTTTTCCTGCGAAAAACCATTCTTTATCTCTTTAAGGAAAAACAGAAATAAAGCTGACCATTCACTGAAATCTTTATTACATCTCAAGGAAAGCAAAATTCTGGAGAGTAATTTTGCAGAAAGTAAAAATCTATGCTTTTTGAATTTAAATTTATAATTATTATAGAGTAAGAAAAAAATCACTTGGGAATTAGATTTAAGGGTAGATATCGAATTCAGTAACAGTTCCAGTACAGTAACTTAAAAAAATAATTCAATCTTGCAATTTGAAGAAAAGGTAAAATAGAATCTGCTGGCAAATCTGTTTTGATACTAAAAAAAGGGTTCTTAACCATAGGTAAACTGGCTGGTTTCATCTCTAAGTCTATATAAAGGAAAGCCAATTTTGAAAAACAAAATGCATATATACCAATAAGTTAACCCAAAAGTCAATAATAAAGTTTTTATTTGTTTGCTTTTTCCAACATTGTGCTGGGCAGACTTGGTCTCTTTTCCAAGAAATGCACTAAACATCTGATTTATTTTCCACTTTTAAAATAAATGGCTGATAAAAGCTAAATGTGTTTTTATACTTTCCATCCTTGATTAATTCCTAGAACTTTCAAGTGATCTGTAAATAATGCATGCTTTCGAATGATAGCTTGCCAGATTGTTTTTAGCCGGCCCAGAGCTACACATTGAATTTTGATGGGCAGTTAGTGGAACAATGCAAAGAAGCCAGAAATGAACAGCTAATGACCTACTTGGGATGCTAGTCAGGCATTTTGTCCAGGAAAAACTTCAAACTAAGTGGTGATACAAAGGAAAAAAATGATTAAAGCCACAAATCTTTTGAATCCTGTTCCAAAATATGACCCTGTAAAATCTTTTTCTGTTTCTAAAGGGTCCCTTGAAGTCCGCAATTGTCTTTCATTTATCTAACCAGTGGGTAAGAAAAGCACGGATTGCCATGAAGAAAAGGAAGTGAGGGTTGAGAAAAAGAAAAATCCATAAATGCAATGCTAATTAGAAAACAATGACAAATTCCATAGCGAGAAAATTGTCCTGGGATATCTAGGACATTTAGAAATTCAAATACAAGGATGTGCAGAATTAGACGAGGTGTAAAACTCACTTCTTACCCAGATGTACCTCTATAAACAGATTCATAACGGCAGCAAAAATGAATAAATTGTACTAGTAGCACTTTTTAGCCTATTAAGTAGACATTTTGGCTTATTTCACAGGTTTAAATTGAGACTTTGACATGTAAAAGGCAAGTTACTCCCAGATTGTTTCCTCATCTACAAACAGGAGAAAATAATGCCTAACTCACAGGGAGGGCGTGAGCAACAAAAAGTGTATTTCGGCCTCTTTCCTGGCACATTACAATCAATATATCATAACCATACCAGTAATACATGTCAGTAGAGCATTATGATGACTTTTTGCTACACAAAGACCCACTAAAATGAACTAGCATTTTCATCTTGACAAACTCATTTAGTAGAAAAAAATGTTTATCTGAGAATGCATGGGCTGACCCAGGAATCCCCTCACTACATTAGAAAAAAAAATAAAAGCGAATCGAATTGTTTTATATCAAAAAGTACTGACAGACAAAAACTTTCTTTTTTTCCCAGAGCAAGATCTGTTCAGCCATCTCCCTCTTTAAAAAGGTAATTTCGTATGACAACACCTATGTGGGACAGTAGTACATAAATGCAATAATTAATTTTATAAACAAAAAGTAGTAGTTACATATATTAAAAAGATACCCAGAGAAGGTACTTGGCTTATTTAGAACAACTCAAATATGTATATAAGACGCGTATTTTAGAAGAAAGATTTTCCTTGTATTAACTAGGTAAATTCTCTGATTCACATAACAGGTCAATAGCATAGAAACTTTGGCAGAAAGCACAAAGAAGATAGGCAAGCTGGTAATTTTAACACACAAATTTTACCATATAAATATGAATTTTCAAAACTGCTCAGAATTCCGCTAATCCCAAAGGAGCTATTTGAATGTCTTCTTGATCCGGCAACCCCATCTCTTACTTTGTGTCCCTTGCAGAAGAGCCCATAACTGTACCCAGATCACACCACATTTTCTCGTTCCTTCAAGCTTTTGCTCTTGGTGTTGGGTAAAATTCTATTCAGCTTTTAAAACCCTAGTGAAGCGACTCCATCTGAATAGGCTTCCCTGACCTCAAACACGGGGTATTTAACCATACCTGCCTCTAATGGGTACTTATTTATTCCACATCCTTCTATTATTATATGATTCACACCACAGAGTTGAAATGAATTACAGGCTTTTCTCTTTCTAGAAACAAAATATGCTAAATTACTTTTTAAGTGTGATTTCAGGTTTTGGTAGGCTCACTGCCCCACACCTCACGGAGGGAATAAGTGTAGCTTACTGGAGGCTGTGATTTAACAATATATTGTAGATGGAGAATCATCTACCGGAAGGACATCTTTAATCTGTGATGAGATTCAGACTAGAATATGTTTAGCGGAAAAATGCTCCTTGTATGAATTCACAATTAAGGATAAAACAAAATTGGAAATTTCTATAATATTTTATATAGGCTTTAACATTTATAGCTGCAAAATTAATGAGACAATGAAAAAAGTTGATGCTGCTTTTCTTTTCTTATACCTTAGCCTTATTCCATATTAAAAAGCAATATACGTTAACACCAAGTCGAGAGACTGAATAATTTTAATACTCTTTTTTTTTTAAAGATTGGCACCTGAGCTAACAACTGTTGCCAATTGCCAATCTTTTGGGGGTTTTTTTCCTGCTTTTTTTCCTCCCCAAATCCCCCCAGTACATAGTTGTATATTTTAGTTGTGGGTCCTTCTAGTTGTGGCATGTGGGCCACAGCCTCAACATAGACTAAGGAGCAGTACCATGTCCGTGCCCAGGATCTGAACCCTGGGCCACCAAAGCGGAGCGTGGGAACCCAAAGACCACCCAGCCACGGGGCTGGCCCCTAATATTCTTCTACCACTAATTTTTCCCACTTCACATCAGCTTTTTACAGGAGAAATATAAAACTCTTACATTTGATTATTTGCATTTTAAAATTATTAAGTAAGAGAAAGTTCAATTAAAAGCAATACTTTTCATTGTATTGCTTTATTAACATAACTTTTAAAACTTGCTAAGCAAGGACCTCTTTTTTTCCGGGATTATTCCTTCCCCCTTCCCATTACTCTTATCAGAAAAAAACCCTTATTTAATTGAAGAAATTATGCATAGCTCCTAAAACTCTTCCAGTTGGGGCAAGGGAGTCAGAGGAGGTTCTGACCAATGCAATGGAAAGAGTATTTCCTGGGAAATGTCTTTTCCTGAGAACAACATCAAAGTCTCTCTAGAAAGCTAGAGTAGAAAGCTCCCTCGGCATTTCCTCTCACCGCTTCTTTCTGCTTGTAACTCTGAAATGATGCCTAATGGTACAGCATCCATCCTGACCACTAGGAGGAAAGACAACTGTTAAAGATGGTACAGCAGGAAGGCAGGAGGAGTCTGGGTCTTTGAAGACATCCTTGAGCAGCTGGACCAGCCTGGCTGCCTGATTCTGAACATCTTGTTACAAATGAAAACTAAAGTTCTAGCTGTTGAAGCCACTCTTGATTGGATTTTCTACTATTTGCAACCAAATGCATGCCTAATTCATACAATATTATTTAGGAGAAATCATATTGCAAATATCAATCAAGCTTGCTGATTTAAAACGATTTCATAAATTTGCTTTATAATAAAACATTAATTATTCTTATTCATCCTGTTGTTAAAAACTGACTTATACAGGTCTGTCTTCCTCTAGATATGTAGTGTGTTAGTCCCCAGTCCTTGCTTCTCATTGATAATGAGAAGTCACAGTAATTAACATTCTGGTCAGTCATCATAGGGTAATATAATGTTTTATCATTGATGGTTTATAAAATGATTACACTATTGAAAAACATTTTCAAAAATATAGTGTAACAGAATGAAAAAGAAAAGGACTAAGTCAAATAGGAGTTAAACACACAGCTATTGATAATCCCTAAGAGGGATATTCTGAACATTGAATCCTACATTCAGGTTCACCGATCAGTTCAAAAGGAACCTAATTAAATGATCATGGCTTACTCAGTTAAAGGAAAGCCCCTTACTCTTGTTAGCATTTTATGCCATTTTATAGCATTCCTCTATAGCTGGCTGGCAACACTGATTGTAAAAACTATAAATTTTGGATGTTATCCTCCCAAAATGGCATAAATAAATCCAATTTTCAATTCATTCTAGTTAACACTAAACCTGTACTTGTCAATTAAAAACATGCTAAAACTGGAGGAAGCCTTCATTGTTGGTACTTACTAATAAAATTTCATTGTAATTTCACATAAGGGACCCTCCTTGGACAATAGCTTTAGAGAGTCTAAGGAAATTGGCATATGTTACATGTGTTGATACATCATTAGTCTTCACAAACAAGCTAAACTAAGAATTCTGCAATATTAATGAATTTGATGATAATAACAATTAGTAACATTTACTGGGTGACCTTTAAGTACTAGATGATGTGCTAAAATAAGTACACTCATTATACTATCTTATTTTAATATTGTTACTTTAATCCTACCCCGACCCCACCAAAATGAAAAAGATAGAGATAAGAATAATTTCTACTTCTATTTTACATATGAGGATACCAAAGAAAGGGAAGTTCATCAATTTGCCCAGAATCATGCAAATAATACATGGAGTATAGACTCTAAAACCAGTCAATCTGACTCTGAAGTGTACGCCTTTAATCACTGAGTGTGCTAATTCTCTCAAATTCAACAGCCCAATCTCTTCTAACACCTGACACATTTTTAAATCAGCAGGTTGAAGTATTATGCAACACATTTTTCATCAGGGAAGTCAGCTCTGCAAATACTGAATCATTTTACTAAGAGTGCTTCCAAGAACCAACCACATAAATTCCCAGAAAGTGAGGTCAAACTTTTAGTAAATTAATAGGGAAGAGGTTTATCGTAACATCACAAAAGTTTTGAGAACATATGATCTTTTAGATAGTCCTCTTCCAAACTGACATCAATAAAAAGTAGTCCAGACATTTATATGCCTACCCCAGCATCAGAACCGAGTATTTTAAAATACATAAAGATAAGCACATAACAAGGTAGATAAAAGTAAGCCACAAGGCTCTTTCTAAAAAGGATAAGCAACATCAAGTGGTTTTAGTGGCTATAACTACACTATTATTTAAAAAGTGAGGTCACAATGAATAACCAAGGATGTATCTCTACTAATCTTATATGCAAAATGATACAAAATGCTATTGGAATTTTGATACAATCAGAAGAGTTAAAGAAACATAATTGAGAAACGATGACATAAATTAAAGACTAATAAGATGAAAATGACACGAGAAAATGATACTTAAGTCATTTTCATTCATCAAAATCATTATATTTTACAAATTATGGCACTTAATCATTTTGCAAAACATTAATTTCCCTTTGCCTTAGCAAAAACTGGGACAAGGAATACTATTCATATATTGTAAATAAAGAAAATTTTACTCAACAATATTATTTGACTTGGCAGAGATAGTATGGCCAGTGAGGGGCAGAACTGGATTCTCACTCAGCAATCTTTCTACCACAGTAGCTGGCCAAGTTGGTATAAGACTATTCTAAATACCACTTAAAAAAATTAATGCCATGTATAACTTCTGCACTCTAGGAGTTTTCAGTATAATCAAACTTTTAATGTGAGAAATCATACAAAAGAACCTACAATATTCTGTAAACACTGAAAGGTACAGCTTTTGAGGAAAGTTAGTTTATACTCTTTCCATAAATTAAAATAATTTTCATGTTATTGGCAGATCTGTGTAATTACACCAAAACAGTTAATAAAAATGGAAAGTTAAGAGTATTGTCAAAAGCTGGTGAAATCAAGTTTGACACAGGACAATCAATCAAGTATTTCTAAGGAAAAAATACAGGAAGTAGAATCATGAAAGTTCATGTTTTTAAAAAGGTGGCATGGGGTTGGGGGAGTGAAAAATGAAAACCACAATGAGTTTGAAGACGTTTTCCTATACAGGACTTCAATTTTTCAATGCACGGTCTATATATCATCTCTGAATTCTCAGGGTAACTTTGAGAGGTAAGTGGAGAAGGTATTAGTATCATTTTCCAAAAAAAGGAAACTTTCAAAGAAAAGATATCTTTCCAAAACCCGCAGGTAGTTGGTGGAAGATGCAAGATACAAAAAGTAGAAAGTAGTAGGAGACCAGTCTCCAGGAGACAATTTTGGAGAGAAAAAAACAAAAAAAGAAAAGAAAAGTAATGCTTACTGTCTGACTAGTGAATGACAGGGTGGAAATGTGATCAAAACCAGTAACAATCTGAAGAATTTGATTTTCAAAAAAACAAAAGGTTGTTGTTGGTATTATTACCAATGAAGTTATACTTCTTGAAGGAGATTTTTGAATGTCTAAGAAAATTATTTTGGAAACATGGACCATTAAGCAGCAGAAGAATCTCTCAAGGCAAATATTGAAAGCTGAGATGAGTCATTAAAAATTCTTCAGAGTCAAATAATACTTCTTCATGCCCTGGCTCTACATTAAAGGTATATATGTAGGTTAAAAATAAAATGTAACATTTTACTTATATTTATAAATAATGTAAAGTAAAACATGACACCTATAATGTAACAGTAATATAGAATGTGATTTCATCCGTTACATCAGATTTTATTCTTCCAGCCATTTAAGATTCTCATTTTCCAATTTGAAACCACAGCATATTGGGGCATGGCAAGTCAACGCAGAAAGGCAATAAACCATTCGTATGGCACATAATTGCTGGCAAAATCCCAGGAAATGGAATATGTTAGGGAAGGCATTTCCCAACAGGTTATTCAACTCTATTCTCGCTTCTGCTTGCAGAGTAAAAAACACTTCATGATGGGGAAATACATAACAAGTTATACTGACCTTGACGACACATCAAAAGAAATCCTTAAGCCATAGGAAAAACAGATTTATCTGTACTTTTTTTTCCCCTAAATTGGTTTTAAATGTATTTTATTCAAAAACAGGGCATAATTTATCTATAGTCAGCATTTACTGAACTAAATTATTCTTATAACAGCACAGATCAAAATAATAATAGCAGCTCTTGGTTAACTTAAGAATGCTTATCAGAAGACACATGGGTACATAGACACACATCAATATTTTGCAACTTCAGATACTCCTAGTATCTTATTAACTGGATATTGTCACTAACAGACTAATTTCCATAACTCTAAAATTTGCCATTTTATCTTCACACAAAATATTTACCTAATTTTAACATACATCAAATTTTTGAGATTTTATTTTTTCTTCACAGAGACACAATTTTATTTCTTACAGAATTCTGAAAGACAAGTGGGGCATGATTCAAAAGTGCTATCTAGAACTTAATTTTAAATTATGGAGTACAAAGGTATAATTGAATGAATTCAAATACCTTCAAAGATTTCCTTTAAAAAAGGTTTTTAAATTCCAATTCTAATTTGACACTTTATATTTCATATCACTGTGGAGTGGATCTTAAAAAGATCATGTTTTGAAGACAAACATTCTAAGTATCTAAATAATCTTTTAAAAGAATAAATTTTTGTAACAAATTTTGGTTAAAAACTAATAATTTAGGACCATTTATTTTTACTGAAGCACTGAGCATATCTCATCTGACATAATATGTACCTATCGCATTGACATAAGGCATTTTTCAAAAGCTAAATGAATTCAAATTATATCCATTTAACCTATCTTTCCTCTCCCAGGAGGGACAAAATGAACATAAAACACAATGAAATGAGAAAGACAACGCTATATACTGCTATTTATTTTACACATCATTGTCCAGAGACCTTACATACAAACTACATCATAGCACCCTCCTGCTCAAAAACCTGTGATAGCTTCTTTTATGCCTAATAAATTGAAGTTCTGGCACCCAGGCTGTCCACAATCTTCTCCCAATACCTTTCTAGTCTTACCTTTTAGCCTTACTCCACTTCACACATCTCACTCTTCAGTCCAAATCTGAGTTTAGAAACTCTTCTGCTCTATGTCCCTGCATTTTCACACCCCAAAGCCTGCGCTGTTTCACCATCTTAAGTGTCTTCTCCTTCATCTTCAGGCATCAAACTTCATCAAAGGTAACATGAAATTTTACATACTTCTGGTTTTCAACAAGTCTTCCCCAATATCCTAGCCCAGAGTGGATACTTCATCTTCAACTTCCACTAGCTACAGAAGCCTAATTGATCGACTCATCTCCAGTTTTACACCACTTAATACTTCCTCCAATGTCAGCCAGTGTAATGTTTTTCCTAAAAACACAATTGTGATCATATTATTCTCCTGCTTAAAAGCCATCTGTGGCTCCCCATTACTCATAACAAGTAAGTGCAAACACATAAATGACTTAAAAGTGCTACATTTTCTAGACTTTCCTCTTTGACTACCGTCTCCTGAAATCCTTTCTTTCCCCCATGACCCCACACGTGCTCGACCTCCACCATAGGATGTCCTTCAGTACCTTAAATATAGCAGGTTTTCTCTTTCTCTTATACATCAGGTCTTCTGACTTCATTCACTCTTTCAATAATATTCTTTCCAGCTCTCTTGGCCTGGCTAACTCTCACTTATCCTTCCTAAGCCTAGGTTGTGGCCTTCGCATATCCCCAGGGACACAGCATATTTCCCGATTTACATTACTTATCACTGCCTGTGCAACTGTTTTTATCTCTCACTCAACTATGAGTTTTGTTGGCTGGGACTCTGGAACTTTATATTTACTGAGTGTCCCCAGTGCCTGGCACAGTGTTCCATATATAGAGGTCGCTTAATACATAGTTACTGAAAATATGGATATCACAATAACTACCATTCTTATTATATTTTCCCTAAAAAGGACTTTGCAATGTTCTTCAAGACCAGGTATACTTATAAGGCATAAATCTCTTGACTGCCTTTCCCTTCTGCTCAGCTAGGCAACTAGCTGATCTGACCAAAACTGAAATCCTAGTAATAGAAAAGATTATTGGCGTATCTTAACAAAATATGGTCTCCATCATTTTTAATTAAAGTAGGTAAGCAAGAAATGCATTTAAGTAACTGAAACATTGTTAATAATGAGAAGAGTGCCAGAATAAGACTCATAGCACAAAAACATATTCTAAACTATTCCACCAATGGTTCTAAAAAAGATGGGCAAGTTGTCTTACTTTAATGAATCATAGTTTCCATTTCTGTAAAAAGGAGGGTTACAACTAGATTATTACTAAGGTGCATTTTATATTCATGATTCTATCATCCCAATTCTATATTCAATTAGATGACAACTAAGATTAAAAAATCATAACTGTGCCTTTTTTTCCTTCATCTCAACTTCTTCTGGTTCTGATAATACTATGGCTTCCACTGTAAAGAAAAGGAAGAAATATGCTTCTTCCAAGCTGAAAGTAGCATATTAGGTTTTACTAAGCATATCCAAACCAGAAGAAGACATCACATCGGGCAGATGTAATTAAATGATCAGTTCAAGTAAGATACCACATCTTATCTGCTATCTGTACCACTGGTCTGGTAGAACCTGGAACACAGGAAGGCACTCTGTAAGGTTAAGTCTCTTCCTTGAGTAACGTTTTAGACATATTTTAAAGATAAGCTAAATTTAGCTTGTTAGACTGAATGTTAACAATATTCAATAACTGAATTAAAAACAATAGATCATCAGTGTGCTGCATAGGATAGACAAAAAATGTTCAAGACTAAAGTCTGTCCTCAATTTTTGCAAAGTGGACTTAAAAACTTATGACATCTGAACTTTTTCATGAAGGACTCTTAAGAGGTAATACCATTTTATACTTTCCAGTCTATAAAATATTAAAATCTTAACTAAATGAAGAGAACAAGCCATTTAAGTTTAACAAAGCTTTGCATTTAATGTATAAAAATTTAAATGGAGGGTAGTGAAGCATATTTGAAAAAAGCTCACTGAGCGAAATGTAGAGCAAAGCAAAACCAGAAAGAAGCAGATAACACATGTTAAAACATTTTTGGAACAGATAATGCTAATCTGAATAAATACACACACACAAAGAGGCTACATCATTTTCTCTCTACATTCTCTAAGTAGTGCTGCCAAATATGGAAGGATTGGAGCCATTTCTGGGGAACTGCTGAATCAGAAGCATGAGTCAGAAAGTAAATCCTTAGTGCAGAAAAAGTACTAAAAAAAAAAAAGCGCTGAGAGCTCATACACACACAGACATGCATTCAGTTCATAAGGTCCAAACCTTCCTTAGTCATCAAGACACCCTGTGGTCTCCCCTTCCCAAACTTATCCCCTCACAGTACGTGTATTTGGGAGAAAGTTCTCCCTCCGAGGAACCAGATTTAGCTGTACCTAAATGTTGAGGTATAGCACGATTTGGTAGTACATGCGACTAAAGATGGCTCTGAAAACTAACGGCAGGACATCTTCCACCTTAAATGACAAGAAATCTAAAATAAAATTAAAACATATAAGGGGCTTGAATTATATTAAAAATTGATTTAGAGACATATGGAATAATTGCTTGACAGTAATACAGGGGAGACCAAGATGCTATTTCTCCAAAAGCCTTTAAGATCGAATAATCTCTCTGAATGGTCCAGACATCACTCTTCTCTGAAAGAGGCAGCAGGAATGGATCATAACTAGAGCTCCTCTCAGGCTTAGGAGTATATTTTTGGCACAAAACATTCAGCAAATACACCCCATATATAATCCACGCAATTAAGCTTATGCTCTAGGGTAAGTCCTCCCTGGACAGCAAAGAATGGATTGTCCTCTTTCCTGCCCTGCCTCATGACAAGACCTTCTCAGTGTTGTGAAGGCACTCTGTCACCACCATTAATAAATATTAAGATGCCACAGTTTATAAAATAACTTCATATTATTTTCTCTCATTCATCATTTATTTTTAACAGCAACAATAAAAACAGCAGCACTGATTTCCCACTTTAATTTCAGTTCTAAAATCTCCTCTCTGAGCTGAGTGGGTCAATGATCTCAGCTCTTTTTCAGACAGAGCCTAGTGCATAGAAACAACAAAGTAATAACTAACCAGAGTGAAGCAATGTCAACTTTGGCCTAGAATCCGTATTTGTCAATAGAAACTCAGCCTCTCTGGATCTCAAATCTTACTCATTCATTATCATCGCCTATTAAAAGTGTATTTCTATTTAATTTCCATAATCTCCACAAAATTTACCCCAGAAGAGAAAGCCCTCAAATGGTTTAGCCTTAATGACTAATAGCCAGTGTGAGTCTTAGTGTAAAATTATGAAAATTGTCCTTTTGAACTTTCCAGTAATCATAATGATGTTCCCTTCTATGAAAGAGTAAATAACCACACATGATGTTCTGGTTTAATGCATTTGTAGAAATTTCAATGATCAGAATTCTCTCCATCAGTGAGCGGCACTGACATTCTGGTTTGGCATTTATATTACATCTTCACACAGTGTTCTGCAATAGCTATTACATCTTGTTCTTGGTTATGATGGTGAATAGCAATGCATTTTAATTTATACTTCTGATTTTCACTGCTTTCTACCCAAATTAATCTGCATTTGGCTACTATGATCTGTATAGTTTGAATCAATGCAAAGCTTCATCTCTGAAGACTTCAGAAATTTAAAGAACTATGTTCTCTTTCATTTTTACCACAAGCCAAGCTAGTAGATTAGGTCAAGATATTGTGGTTGAGTAGTTAATTCAATAAATATTAGTGGCTTTCCTAGTTGATGGATTGAAGAGTTCTCAAATTTTAATGTTCATAAAAATTACCTTGATGCTTATTAAAAAAGCAAATTTCCTGGACCGCAAACTCCAGACCCTTTAATACTGTAAGTCTACACAAGGGCCCCCCAGAAGTCAGCATTTTAAGAAACATCCCATGGGATTCTGATGCAGGTAGTCCTCAGATCTCACCTTGAAAAACTCTGAAAATGAGTTATTACTAATGTTTAAATTGTGAAGTTCCTTGTCACTGGACTATGCCACATGTAACCAAAACTTCTTTCCCCAATCACAATTCCCCTATGCCTACATTGAACAATTAGCTAAATTATCCATAAGGTTTGCTGACTTCTTTTATTCACATAAGCCATAGGTAAGATTGTGACAAATATAGTGTCAACCGTCCTCACTCCACCTCATCCCCAATTTACCCATATCAACGTCTTGCAGAACAAATGAGAAACTTCCACCCAAGATGCTAAGGATTGTATTAATTAAATATTCTACAAAAGATAGCAATGAAAATAACAGAGAAAAAAACATGAAAACATTCTTTTTATGTGTTTTTGAGACTTCAATATTGGCAAAGGCTGAGGAAGGAAAATGGGGGAGTAAACCCAATCATGAGCTTCAAAAGACCTATTCCACTATTAAAAAAGCAACCTTCCAATTAATTGAAGAAGGCATTGAGGAAGGTTTACCTAACATTCTGGGACCGCTAAGTAGGGTAACCAACCATCCCACTTTCCTAGTTTACCGCTGAAAGCCCCACCCCCAGAAAACTTTTGGATTGCAGGCCAACCAAGACAGTTGTTCACCCTACTTCATGCTTCAATATTTAGGCATTAATTTTTTGAAGTCCACGGAAAATTTCTACAAAGGCCTATTAAAAAATAATAATAATAAAGTGGGATTTTATTTAGGAATTGCTCATAAAAAGCTGCCTTTGGTTATAAAAGGATCCATGGCCCACAAAAGTTTTAGCTTTATTTTGATTCAGCATATTATTGAAAAGGCGTCTCTAAAAGAGAAAAAATAATCACAATTAAGAAGCAATAAATACTTAACAAATATATAATCACAGAAGTTATTGGGAGGAGGGTACTTTGAAATGTTCATTATATACAGATCCATGTGTCATGGACTTTTCCCTGATAAGGGAGAAAGTCTTGTGAAACACTAGCAATTACTTTCAAAGCTAGGAGCAATCTGAGCAGGAGCAGGGGAGCCATGGAGGTGCACCAGATGCCCCTAACGTAGGTCTCGGCTGTAACAGGTGTGGGAAGCACACAGGCTAACGATTCAGAACCTGCAGTGAGGAAGGATGGGTAAAATTTCCAATGGTCCGGAGAACGCCATCTCATTTACAATAACACTAGGGGGCTGCTCACCACTATCTTCTGACAGATCACTAAGGAGTGATGATTAATTACAAGTAATAAAGCCAAATATTGTAGAATCATTCATAGAGAAAAATAATAGGCATATCTCAATTATTTACAAGTTGAGCTTCCGCTCTGTGATTTATTCATTAGAAAATTTCAAACTGTTTTTCACTAGTAAGAATAAGAGTTAATTGCTTGTTTGTGGTGTTTTATTTATTTTTTTCAATTTATCCTATTGTTTCTTTGGGTGTCCCTGCCTCTTCTAAGTAGCCTGCGGAACTTCAGTGGAAAGGATCCTGGGGCCTTTTTTTCCCATTCCTGTTTAATCACAAATAATAGCTTTGAAACCAGAGGCCTTTTTCATTATTTTCAACAGTCACATAGTTGCCCGAGCCAGATAATTTCATGCAGGACCCAATTACCTCTGGTCTGGCCTATTGTAACAGCCTAATAACTGGTCTGTCTCCGGTCTCAGCCCCACTCAATCCATCCTCAACTTGCAGAGGGATCTTTCAATCATGCAGATATGATCACGGCATTCTCCTGCCTAAAACCCTTCAAGGGTTTTACTGCCTGCGGAATTAAATCCAAACTGGGCCTCAGGGATAGACTCATCTCCAGCCAGTTCCCCTCCACCTGTTCTATACTCTGACCATACCAAATTATTTGATTCTTCCAGCAAAGTGAATTCTCACCGTCTGTCCCTCCGGCCAGAATGCCCAGCTGCACTTCCCCTCCTGATAAGCTTCTGCTTCACCTTCCTGTCTCAGCTCATGCTATGTCCTCTAGGGGGGGTCTTCTCAGCCCTCTTCAAGAACAAACCCATCAGGCACCACTCTGCTAAGCCCCTACTGCAGCCTAGAATATTTGAGCACAGAGGGCTAATATTCAACTTACCTCAACTTCCTTCTCCCTCTGGACTCTGGGCTTCCTCCTTAATCATCTTTGTACTATCTTACGCCTAATACAATATGGATAACCAACAAGCACTTACTGATTGATTTCCTATAGGAAATAATTTGTGACTCAGAAAGCAAGCTTATAAAAAAAGAGCAACTCTATTAAAATCAGTTACAAATAACAACAAACATATCATAAGCATTTAGTGGGATCTACCACTTTCTGAGATCTAATAACATACAAAATAAATAGCCATAAACAAAGCCCTTGATCACTCTTGGAAGTTTACATCTTATTTGGAGATGTAATAAAGCACATATGACAGGAATGTGATAAAATTACCCATGTATATATACATAAAGACAATATTTTGATAATAGTCTAACCTACTACTAGGGATATGGTTTATCATAATAAAGTGCTAATTATAAAAGCCATTTTTGCATTAAAAGAATTGCAAGCAAAATGAGCAATATTAACTGAGAATTCGTGAAATAAAACTCATAGCTAATAGACACGATAATTTCAACCTCACTAGTAATTTAAAAAAATAAGATAATGTCTAATTGGCAAAAAAGAAAAACAATTTTAATACCCATTGTTGGCGAGGGTATGAGGAAATGGGAAATTTCATATACAGTTGTAAATTGGTACCAGCTTTCTGAATAGCAACCCTGAAATACCTCTTAAAAATATGAAATACATATTAAAAAACAGATTTATATGCCCCTTTACCCAGCAATTCCATCTCTAGGAATTTATATAAAATGGAAAAGTTGGTGGCAAGTAAATTAAAATGTGGACTATAATAGTATTTACTTATTAAAAGGAAATGACTAAAAATTCCAGACTAGGAGATAAGTAATACAAAATTAAGATAGACACATAGATTAGCATACTAAAGCCATTAAAACTAATGGTGTAGAATTATAATTTGACATGAAAGGTGTTAACAATATGTTATACAATAAAGCAAGTTATAAAACAGCACATGTAGCATAATAACAATACATCTGAACACAGACACCTAAAGGTTAATGACCAATATGTTAACAGTTTAGTAGTTGAAGTTAAGAGCAAAGTTATTATTTTGCATATTTGTATTTTTATTTTTTCTATAATGAGCATGCATTTAAAAGACCTTTCACAGCAAAAAACGAGTTTTTTTTTTAATGAGTTATTAAAGAAAAACACATGGACTAAAGTGCCCAGGGAAGACTGAATAAATAAGGCACCTCTTATGTTGTGTGGGAAAAGAAAGAAATGCAGACAGAAATGCTACCCTAGGTAGTGAAAATGGCCTTATCACAGATAAATGAGTCAAGGGGGAGCATCAGCGTATGGACATTACAGTGAGAAGAGTAGCCTAATTTTCTCAGGAAGAAATACCTACAGTTTGATATGACAGTCATTAGGAATTTTTGAGCACAAGTATATCATGAAAGTAGTGTTGTAAGCAAATTTACTGGCCCATAGGATGAAATCTGCATGCAAACCAAGATCCTAGAGATACTAAATCCATTCCTAAAGCAACTTCTCTGATTTAGAAGAACTAGTCTGTGGGCTTAATGAGGAAGAACTGAATTGAAAGACATTACCAAGAGAGAAGAGGAGCCAGTACCCTGCTCCTTGTAGCATTTACTGATACCTCTACCTGGAATGCTCTTCCAGGTATTCACTTTACTCAAGAGACTGTGTTCGCTGAAATATCACCTTCTCATTGCAGCCTGCCATGACCTCCCTACAGCCCCAATCTCTCTTGCCTTGCTTCATCTTTTTCCGTGGCACCATAGCACTTACCATTTTCTAACATTCTAGATGAGGCGCTTCTTCATTTTATTGCTCGTTTCCCATATAAGAATGTATGTACCCACTAGAGCAGGAATTTTGTTTCATTAACAAATATTTCCCCTTGGGTCTAGAATAGTATTTAACCTGTAATAGTGCTCAGTAGGTGTTTGTGGAATGAACAAATTAATTAGATATAAAAGGGGAAAGGGGAGGAGAAGTCTGGTATAAAATTGCAATCATTAATAGAGACAAGTTGACTCTGTATTAAAACAGTGACACCCAAGTGGAAAAATGCCCTGGAAATTAATAGCAATACAAGACCATGGCTGGTGGGAGGTTTCATAGCTGGAGAGAAATGGAATGGTGGACTTGTGGGTACTTTGTGAATTCATTAATAGTAGTAATAATGAAATGTGAGTATCTAGATTCTAAAGGGAAGAAGGCAAGGGCAGAGATCTAGAAAACATTTAAAGGAGAGAGGAGTAGGAAGGGGCAGTAATGCAGGATATAAGGGATAACTGGAAAATATAAATTAGAAGAAACAGAAAAAGAAAGGGAGAATGTAGTGTCTCTGTATCCCAGGAAAGGAACAAATAACAGTGTTTTGTATTTTTTTCATGAGGAAAGACGGGGGAATGTTTGAGAGCAAATAGAGCCAATGGGATTTTAGGTGTTAGGTATGGTAGGCACTGGAGCTTAAGTCACAGGTGGTGTGATAAACACAGCTAGCTATAAAGGAGATGGTTTTGGAGAAGAAGGACACTGTCCCCACAGACATCAGGAAAGAGAAATGGAAGATAATTATAGGAAAAGAATAGAGAGAGTAAAAAAATGTACAAGAATTGAAGTGTCACATTCTTTTTGATAGAATAGGTAGAGAGATGATAAGCAAAGGAAAGGACAGGACAGCTGGGACTGGGGGCATGTAAAGAGAGGAATTGTCCCATAGGGAGAGAGCCGGGGAGTAGAGAAAGACAATTAAAAAGACTGCCAAATAGCAGCAGAGAGCAGATTGAAGTTTGAAAGCATCAAGTTCTAATGAGCCAAATCTGCAATGCTGTTTGCCTCCAGCAGTGCTCTCTCTCCTGGGAGAAGCAGCAAAGAGAGCAAGAATTAGAGGTAACCTGTGTTTAGGAATTTGCTGGATGAGCAAAGAAGCAAAGGTTATTAATGAAGAGGCAAATCTTGTGTTCCTTGTTGGGAGTGAAAATTCAGCTCATTTGAAGCAAGGAGGGCAACTCTCCCTGAGTCTGATCACCGAGGACCAAGGAAGAGGAGACAGTAATTACTGCGAGTCCCCAGCTGAAAGCTGAAATTTTCAAGGAGATTAGAAAGCTTCCAATTTCTCATCACTGTCCCCTCCCCACTCCTGCTGAGACTACAGGAATGAGAAGAAGCAAAAACTAAATGAGATCACAAGATTCTTAAAAGAGGACTGTGTAAAGCCAGCATTTGTGTGTGTGTGTTTGTGTGTGTGTGTGTGTGTACGTGTGCTGGGGGGTGGGGATGGGGCGGGTATTACCATTAATACAAAAGTAGTAACTGTCTACAGTTTTATGCATTTTCAAGACACTGGGATCACTCATTTTTAAGTAAACTACACGCAACCCACTAGACAAAAAAATGTGGCTGTTTTTGGTTATAGTCAGTGTGAGATTACTAAATTATTACTTTCATATAAATATAGGCTTTGCTTTGCAATCGAATATCCACACTTCCCGCTGGTGTAATAGAATCATCTGTAGTGCAGAGACGGCCCCTCCACCTCTCTGACTTCTCCTCGCCCCACTCTCCACATTGTTCACTCTGCTCCAACCACTTCCACCTTTTTTTAGTAAACAAATCAAGCTGGTCCCCAACTCTGAGCCCCCTTGAACTAGCTTCCACCCTGCCTGCCATGCTCTCCCCACAGACGGACGGGTCCAGGAGTTGCTTCTTGACAGTCAGGTCTCTGTCTAGGTGTCATCACCTCAGAGAGACCTTCAATAACTATCAACCTAAAGAAGCCTGGGATACACTCTTTTATCCCATCACCTTGTTTTGTTTTGGTTTTTATTCCTGACACATTATTCTCTGATAATATCTTGCATATATTTATATATACATATTGTGGTCTGCCACCTCCAATTAGAATACAATCCCCATGAGGAAAGGGATTCTGCCTGTCCTGGTCACCACTATAGCACCAGCATTTCAAATACTTCTGAGTGCACAGCATGCATTCAACGAATGAAGAAGATAATGAATATCAATAATGCATGAATGAAGAAGAAAAACTTAGCATTTTAATGCCAAATATGATGGAAAGTTACATCAAGTAAATGTTTATTCACAAAGCTGTGTACCAAAAAACATGAGAGGAAAAACGATATTATTGATGTCTCAATACATCCCAAAAGATCACATCTGTTCTATTCTAAGCAAGAAATATTATGAGAAAGTAAAATTTATTGTGAATGGAAGGATAAAGGAGGAAACATCCTTAAAGATGAAGTTAAATAAATCTCAGTAAAATTTTAAATGATTAGATGGACATAAAAAAAATGTTTATGTTATTTTTTTACCAGGCTCAGGGAGGTCTGGAAATATAGCCCAGATTTTACAGAGTTTGAACCGTGTGGGATTTAATTAGTTGGGGCATATACACAAACAAAATGCCAGATAAATTTTCCACAAAATAAATTCTATAAATTATGAGTAATGTTTTTGCTGTTTGTCTTGCTATATTAGATCTAGAAATAGACTTAATTAAGAGGTTAAGAGGAAGTGGACTTTAATCTCTTCTCCATAAAAGGCAATCTCTAAATAAGAAATTCAGTCTCCAGTCAAGTTTTCACATTGTCTGTGGAAAGTGTACTCTGCCAGCTCACTGTTTAAAAAAAGTGGGGGGGTGGGGGGAGAATGTTAAAATAAAATCTACAGTCCTAACAAATTTAATGTCACAAAATCCTAATGACTTATGGAGGACGTTGTTTACTAATCATGATCCTCAGAAATATGATGAAGACATACCAGTTACAACAAGAACACATAGGCAAAATTTCAAAACAGACTGCTTCGATATTCCCTTAAGATGTCCAGGTAGAAGTCAAAAATCAGAAGAATTAATGAATAAGGAAACCTCAGACAAATCCATATTGAGAGACATTCTACAAAATACCTGACCTGTTGTCTTCAAGTACGTCAAGGTCAAGAACACACAGTAAGTTTGAAGAACTATTCCATCCTGACACTGAGAAGACGAGTAAACGAATGAAGGGCATAATCCTTAAACTGATGTTGACCCAGGGGGAAAAAAAATAATTATGGTGGAAATTACTAGGATAATTGATGAAATCTGAACATAGACCATGAGCTAAATGGTAGTATTGTATCATTGTTAAATTTCCTGATATGTTTCTCTTAATTGCACTGTGATTTTGTAGGAAAATGTTTTCATTCTTAAGAAATATACACAAAATACAGATAAACAGGAAAAATGGACAGATAGAACAAACTAATGAAAGACTTCTAAGGCTGTCAAGTGAAACAGAAACTTCACTCATGTCAATAATTAGAATAATAGTAAGTAATTGGTAAATTAAAGTAGGTACGTCAAAGATAAAACCATATGCTATAAGGAATAAATCAATAAAAATTGCAACCTCTGCTCTTTAAGTTCTAACAATATATTACTTCAGTAAATGAGATGAATAAAAGTGAAATTTAAATGTACGGATTTCTTGACCTAAAAACCTTTGTAAACTGATTTTATTCTTTAACAATATATGGTATTTTAGAAATACACTATGGCATCACTGAAATTTTAAGTTAAAAAAACTGAATGGAGGATTTAAACCATAAAATAATCCACAGAAATCAAATTTCAGATATAGATTGATGAGTTAAATCTTTACTCACTTCCTTAAAAATCTTAATTTTTATACTGGAGCACAAATAATAACAAAATAATAGTAATATGACAAGCAGCTTTGAGACAGCTATTACATCGTTCTCACTTTAAAGAGAAAGAAAAGAAACTTATTAAGCATCTTGCCCAAATTTCAAATAGGTGTTATGTGACAGGTATAGGAAAATTACAGTGGGTTGCCTCCCCCTGCTCCCTGGACAAAGCTTTATAGCAAGGTAGGAGATCACTAACTATGTAACATCTCCCACCTTGGTATAAAGCTTGGATGTATCTATGTTATTGTCAATGTTACTTTCATAGTGCTATAGTTTATACATAATAATTAGCATTTTAAGATTGTTGAAATGATATTGGTAGAAAAGAATTTGAGAGCTAAAATATTTCTTGCTTTGTCATTACTTGTAGAAAAGGTAAAATTCAAGATACACACATACATGTACAACGTGTATATACACAATTATGTCGACATTATATTATTAGTCTCAGGCACCCAGCACGTTCTAAATCAAGTGAGTAGTGCTTAGGCCCCAAATAATATACTCTGATTTACTGTTTCTTTCCTTTGACAACCTTTCTCCTCAGAGCGTAGCAAACTGTGTGTATTTGGGGCATGCCAATGTTATATTGCATCTTATGGAATGACATAGAGCGTGTAGCTATACCAAAGCAGAAAGGAAAGAGAAATCTCTTTAAAAAAAATTTGGTCAAGGTTCAGCTGGGGAAATCTACTTTGACTTACTTTGAAATTAAAATGCTGCTTAGCACATGTGCGCATGCGCGTACACACACACACACACACACACACACACACACACACACACACAGGGAATTTTCCACTGAGGTTGCACATAGCAGCATATCAAAGATTTGTCAATGACACCCCGAATCGCCATCCCCAAGGCAAGAATATGCACTCTGAGTTCAGGCTGCAAACTAATTATACTGGATGTACTTAACCTTAAATCTTTAAAGAAAAAATATGATTATAGGAAATCCAAGTTTGTAATTAAAATAGAACATAATCATTTCTAAGGAATCATCACAGTTTCCTTTTTTTATCTTGCAGTAAGTATTCTTGAATTAACATTACATATGCAATCATCACAACAGTAAATCTCCATTTTCAAAGCAGTATCAATTTAATGTTACAAAGAAATAAGAGGCAAGTCATTACTTTCATTATGGTGAACTGAGACATTTATCCCAATTCCTGACAGGTTCTGTGCGTACAATATAATGTCATTATGGAATAAAGAAACTTGATGGCGTATCTATGTTTTTACTCACCAGTTGTTTCCACGATGCCTTCTAGGATGACAACAATCTCGAACTGTTCAGTTTGCATGCTTCGCTGGGATAGGTCATAAAAGGGGCTTTTGGCATCGATCACGTGGCAAATCGTGAGGGGGGAAACAAGAAAAAGTTGATCTGCCCCTGTACTAAAACCTACATCCAGTTCAAGTTGATCAAGGGGGAGGAACTCACCCTCAGGTGTCTGCCGAGACTAGACAAGCACACAGAAAAAGAGAAGAAATCACCACTTATCCTGAAATTTTCAAGGCAGTCCAACAGTAATTTACATCATTGCCAACATTCTGCACTATCAATCATCTGCAAGAAAATCCAAACAAATCATTGTGCAGCTATGTTCTAGCAAATGGGCCGAAATCCCACATAGCTCATGTGGAACATACATGCATTATTTATAATATGCGACTTACTATAATTATCATTCCCTAACTGGTGAGCTTTGGAGAAATGCCTGGTCCAACAATGGCTGTTAGCAACAACTGTGGAACTAAGTGTACATGGGCCACTGCTTGACATAAATCACTGCATGCTAACTCATTGCATGCCAGAATGTTTTCCTCCTAAAGCAAATAAGTAGGCAATCCTTACAGAGATGTTAAAGCTGAAAAATGTTGATCATAATTTAAAAGAGATATGCTGAACTATTACAAAGAAAAGCACAATAATTTATTTTTCTAGGACTTTTAATAAGTAATAAATACATGTAAATTAGAAGAGAAGAGTGAAGATGTTATATTAAGTTATGTACACAACAGCTCACGTAATAAAAATAAAAGCGGATGCTGTCAGCTAATGGCTTTCAAATTCCTAATAATAAACTGCATTAAAGTTGTTTACTTCCCTATTTATTTTATGAATTTTAAAACAGTGAGAAACTGTGCTAAACTGAAGTTTTTAATGAAAATGCAAATTAAAAAATCTATATTGGATAACCTTATGGTTTACTAAAACTTTCATAGGGTAATAGCATTCAGCAGCAGCATAAATCATTGTAAAACTTAATAAACTGCTTGCATGCTAAAACTCTGAAAGAAAATCAAATATGACTATTAATTAACAAACCATGAAAGTAAACATCTTTTTTTCCTGTTTATTTTCATTTTATTTTCCATATCTGCTACTTATAAGGATCATGTACAAGTAAATATTTAAGTTTAATTTATATGATGATGCGGGTAAAATAAGGGCTGTGTTAAGGAGTTGCATCCAGAAAAATTTATGGGGGGAGGCCTTTGCTGTTGGTCAAATGGGGCTTGGAAGAATCCGATATACTTTAGCAGACTCTTTGCAAAGCTAATTTAATAAACAAAACAGAATCTGTAACCCTAGTCTGTCCAATGAAGCAGTAGTTTGAACACAAAATCCTCACTCTCGGGATTCCAAGAAATGCACTGACTTTTTATGTGGAGTAAATGAGTCTGAAAACATTCAGAAATGTGGTTTAACAAGATGACCTCGATGGCTAAACAGAACCAAGAGATTCAAATTGGTGGTGGATAGTTATGGCAGCAGTTGCTGCAATGAGTCTCGACAGCAGAATTAGTCAGAGAGGCTACTTTGTAATTAGTGATACTCAGAAACTTCATTCGTGTAGAAAAAAATCCAGTGAAAATATTGAGATTATTTTTCTTCTCTGCTTTATGAGTAGGAGATTTTAAAAAAAGAAGAAGAAAACGGTTACAGACAAGAAAGAAAATTCCATGGAAAACTTGATGGCAAAAAATGAAATCAGCAGCTCTAACAACCAATGCTGGAGAAAACTAGGCATTTCTAAGCCAGTAGAAGTCACCTATGTTTCTAAATTTTCTCAAATTAGTAAAATATGGATGCAACCAGCATCATTCCAACAACACAGTTGTCTACCAAGTATTGGTTAATATAACAAAATAAAAGCCCGAAACAAAACAAAAATAAATAAAAACAAAAGCCCAGTGTCATCGTTCTCTCATCTACTAAGAAACAGGTGCTATATAAACACAAGGTGGTATTCTAGTGTTTATAATTAATGAACAGAATTTGGGTCGTTTATTCCACATTCTGTGTTTTCTGCACTAAATAAAAGTATTCAAAAGATAATTCTTTAAAAACTCAATTTCTCCTTTATTTGAAGGTCATTTTCCCCAAAGAAGATACATTTTCCTAATGATTATATATGTACCCCAAAACTAAATTTGTTATTTATACCTGTGCCTCATTGTAAAAGGCTTTCGAGTAAGTTATTAACTTTTATATTCCCTCATCATTCAACAATCCATGAAAAGAAGTGACCTAGAAACAGGCTGCCTATCAGGAGAATGCCAACCTGAAAAAAGAAATATTTTACTTCTAGCAAAGCAGTTAATTCCTGTATAGGCAAGTTAGACTTAAACATGCATGGATATGCTCCATACAAACATTGCATCTTCAAATGTGTTCTGAAATGTGCTCTTAATCTTAAATGTGTTCTATATGCTCAAACTTATATCTATTTTCCTCTCCAAAATGCTTATATACTATTCAAGTCTTGGCAGAAATAAAGTTGACAAGTGTACCTATTATGTGACACTACGGGGAAAGTAATAATACCTCATTTCTTTGACAGATGTTTTTCAAGCTTACATGTTTTCCAGATAAGTGAAATCCCCTGCATATTCATTGAAATTTATTTTCCTGTGGATACTAATTTAACCTTCCTTTAAATGACTCTGAGACAGTACATATACCCACAGTTTTATTGCTCAGGTCTTCTTTGTGTTAGACCATCAAACATTTCAACTATCAATATGCTGACCTTCTGATTTTTGTTTTTTGGTTTTGTTTGTTTGTCTGTTTGTTTTGAGGAAGATTAGCCCTGAGCTAACTACTGCCAATCCGCCTCTTTTTGCTGAGGAAGACGGGCCCTGAGCTAATATCCACGCCCATCTTCCTCTACTTTATACGTGGGACGCCTACCACAGCATGGCTTTTGCCAAGCCGTGCTACATCCACACCCAGGATCTGAACCCCGGGCCACCGAGAAGCGGAACACGTAAACTTAACTGCTGGGCCACGAGGCCAGTCCCTCACCTTCTGATTTTTATTTATTTATTTAGTGAGGAGAATTAGCTCTGAGCTAACATCCGCTGCCAATCCTTCTCTTTTTTTTCCTGAGGAAGACTGGCCCATGAGCTAACATCCGTGCCCACCTTTCTCTACTTTATATGTGGGACGCCTGCCAGGGCTGTCTTGACAAGCAGTGAATGGGTCCACAGTGGGGATCCGAACCAGCGAACCATGGGCCGCCAAACCGGAACGTGCGAACTTAAGCGCTGCGCCACCAGGCCAGCCCCAGCTTACCTCCTGATTTTTGATTGCTTCTCTGACTCTGTATTAGGCTGAGAAGCCTAGTAATCGCTGTGAATTAAGCAGAAAGCTCTTTCTATTTAGAAAAGCGCAGGGCACGGCTTTAGCGAGGCAGGTGCTTGGAGCATTGGAATCATTTGAAGTCTGATCTCTTGGCGAGAGCAAGGTTATCTTATCAGTGCTCAGCCAAATACTGACGTTGTTCCAGAAACCTACATATGCCTACCAAATACATTTTCAGAAGCACAGACATTCTACTCTAGGCTTACAAGGAATTCTAATCTAGGTTCCTCTAGTTCTGGTGCTATTCCAGAGATTTTCTAGAGCAAAAGGGAAAAAACGTCTATGTTAGTTTTAAGTCTCTAGACTTGTATAAGTGAAGTGAGAGAACTTTTGTTCAAGGACCTGTGATATACACATGCATATGGAAAGGAAAGACAGAAAGGAAAAAGAAGAGTTATGTATGTGCCTTTATAAAATTAAACTGTGATCTGTAGCTTGAGTATGTAATAAATCAGGAGCACTGATACTTCATCAGTTTCTAATCCTCTTATTTCACTATCAATTACCATTTTCACCCAGAAATTTTGATAATAGGCCAAAAAATTTTAGATAAAAACCAACTTAATCTTTCTTTATTATGTCATCTTAAGAATTATGGTATAAGAAGAAATCTTTCATTAATAGAGCAGTTTGTTGATGGTCCATATTATCTCCTTTAGCTCTATAAACTTCCTAATTCCAAAGGGAACACAGAACCATGATCATTTCCTAGATAAAAATGCGTAAATAGATATGGTCTAGATTGACAATAATTCGAAACAACTGCTAAAGGTTAAGATTGATGCCGTAAATTATTTAAGTTTCTCAAAAGCTGATAACTAAGGTTAACTTCTATTTAATGAAACAATCATTTAGAATCACAAAACTATTGAATGAATAAGAACATGGAAAGGAGGTGGAAGGAAAAAGAGTTCACAGAAAATTGGTAATTCTTAAAACTTTAGAACACAACTTGAAAACACTATGACCTGAAAGTGACTTCCATACAACTTTTCTTTTCAATTGCATGGAAAATAGGGAAGGAAATAAAGATCTTTCTGCCATTTTAAAGCCTTTATGGTGAATTGCAGTATAGAAAATTCTGGGAGTTAAGAGAAAAATCGAGGAAACCTAAGGCTTAAAGTTTTTTAATTTAAATTTACTGTCCAAAAATTAATCATAATTAGAACATCATGGATTTTTGAAATGATTTTGTATAATGTAGGTTGTGGCAATAACTTCTCAGTTATTCTTCTTAACAAACATATTGCTATTTAAAAGTAGTATTTCTATTATACACATTTTAATTACCTGCAAATGGATATATGTAGAACTTAAGGCTTGTGCCTCATTTTATTGTCACATGTGCTAATTTCAAAGAAGCAGCTAATGCCAAATGACTTTGAACTCCCTTAGAGTCCAAAAAAGGCCTACAAGATAATCAATTACAATTCTGACTACAGGTGGAAAAAGAATCAAAAGTCACATCTACCTGGAAGGGACTATCATGGTCATGAAACAGTGTTCATGTTACAGATGAAAGACTATTGAGTACACATCCAAAGACACACACAGCTCCGGGATACACATTTAGCACTGGCCTGGCATAAGTAGATCTACATTTGGCCACCCCCCTCCTGGGAGATTTGTGACCAGTTGTCCACATTCATTCAGCAGGGACACATTTCGCCAATACAATCAATCTCTTTGCTGCCTTTCTCTCATGTCTCTAACCGATAGCTGTGTTTTAATTATAACCATTGTGCTCTTTCCTAGCTCAGAGGGAGGCTTGGGGAATTTCAACTAAAACATCACTAACATCTGACTCATGAAATGTACCTCTATAATATTCTAACCTTTGATCCACGCCCCACTACCGCTCACAAGTGTCCACTGGAAAGGGTCACTGAGGGCCAGTGCACAGGAAAAGAAAAGAGAGAAAAGGAGGCTAAGACGGAGAGGGCAAGCCATTCTTGCCTACCATATCGCCATCATTTTATCTGTAATTTCTCTTCTTCTCTTTAAATGGTCAATATTTGTATGTGTGTGTATGTGTTGAATACATACTGAAGTCAGAAAGAAAATCACATGGAATGAGGTCAGAGTACATTCTGGAAGCTAAATTTATGAGCCAAATGAGCCAAAAGCAGGTAGCAGGAGAAGGAAGAAAAATGCCCTGTGACTCAAAATAGTTAAGGCAATGGCTTTGGAACTCAGACCAAAATTAAAGTTAGGTAGGGGAGAGTATAGACGTAAAATTTTATCCGGACTGTTACAATTAAATTATACATTTCTTTTGACCCTTTAAGTGTAAAATCCATGAATACTCAGAGGGAAAAAACATGACCAGCAACAAGTCTAAAAAAAGCTTTTTAAAGCTAAGCTAATTATCCCATAAAAATATGTTCATTTTCATGAAAAGAAAGTACCTTATAGAATGGAATGGAATTTGTCTTGTAATAAATTACGTGAGGCTTTTATACCATTCAAAGGAAAGAACAGTTTTCTAACTCCTTGAGGGCCTTTTACGGAATTGATAATAACTGTGGACGGGATTTGTAACCCTACTTGCACACTCCCCTCCTACTCACCAAACACCCCGGAATCCATCAAACACTTTTCCCTGCTGCTTCTGATCACTTGTTCTTACCTACTGCTGTTTATTTGTGGGGCTTTGCGTCCCTCATTTTTGTTCATACTGTATTACCCTGAGCATAAGCCACCCTGTACTTTTCAGGAACTATATGAAAAATCAAAAACAAAACAACATATTACTACTATTTTAAAAAGAATAATAATTATAGATTTTAAAAAGAACCTAACTTCTATAACTACTGTAGAATTACTGTACTTGTGTCAGAGAAGGCCAAGCTCGCCTAAATAGGAACTGTGCTTTTTTTTTAGACACATAATGAATCCACTTAAGAAATTCACCAACCATTATAGGATCTAGCCCCAAGAGTTCTGGGGTACTGGGTCTTAGAATCCTTGAATGTTTTTACTAACAGCTTGTATGATGTTTAGAAGAATAGTTTTTTAATAGATATTCATCTGTGGGTTTAATTTTTTAAAAAGGAGGTAACTTATTACCTCAAGATTAAAAATAAAGTGCTAATTGGCCAAGATCAATTGATGAAAAGAGTCAGTTATACAAAATAAGGTCATATAGAGTCAAAAACATAATTGCATCTGAGTGCAAGGTATGGAATGAAAACAAACTAATAAACATATGAAAAAAATTCAGGAATCATGTGGTCCAGGAATCATTAAAGGATTAAGGTTGAAGGATTAACAAAATATTAGGACATATGAAGAGGATGAAGAGCCTATTGTATTTGCAGACAACAATGCTTTTTATTGCATCTGTACTTGATCACCTTCATATGAGGACACTAGATAGCATCCAAGTTTGAGTATCCATATAAATGGAGAATAAAAAAGGAGAGTATAAAAATAATGTATATGATACATTAGAAGATGACTGTAAACCATTACATTTCAATAAGTACAAGTTACGGGCTGCACAGCTGACCTCCTAGGAAAGAAACAGGATGACTATTTGCAATGAATAAAATGATAAAGGAATAAAATTATACTTCCATGAGAAAAATTTAAATGTATATTTATATGATGGCTTCTGGATAATAAGTTTGTAAATTCCTGAACAATGTATCAAAGATGATTTAAATCTTCCCTTAACAAGATGTAAGTCTAGGGCAGTCAACCATTAGCATTCTATTCGTAGAAAAGAGTAAGTGTGATTTCCAATTCCTTTAAGTTCAATACTAAATTACAGGGTCCAAAATCTCAGCTGTCAGTCTCAACTCTCTAATCCAGGCATTTTTATTGAAACTTTCAATTGGATGAGATAGTAACTTAACATGACCATGCTATTCATTAGTCTCTCAATTCGAGGTTTCTAAAAAAGGAAACAACTAAAATAAATTGAAAATTCAAATAAAATATCCACATGGAGATGAGAGGAGGAAAAGAGAAAGAATATTCGTCTTTAAGAACTTTCTATAGCTATATTTATAGAAAAATTATAAATTTTCAAGAATAACTTCAAATTATATCCTTTAATTTGTATTTAATCTGCTTGCTTTTTTAGTAGAAAAATGACCAACCACTCAAGGCATAAAGCTGGAAGATCTGTATTTTAATACTGCAATAAATTTCAGTATGTGCAAGTTTGGGAGACAGGAATGGAATTGAAACAAAATTTGCTTTTATACAAATGAGCAACATACTTAAAAATTAGGCAGAGAAGTTATTAAAAAAATTTCCATCAAAACTTAGAGAATTCAAAAGAAATATGCATGGACTATTTCACAGTGGCAAGGATTAAAAAACCATATCCACGTCCTTACTGTCTTTCCAAGAGTAGAAAGTGCTTCATAAACATTAAATAGAGCTCATATTAATACTGATGCATAAGCTTTTATGCAGCAAACAAGAAAACAACAATAGAAAAATATAAATAAAATTAAATTAGGAAATAGGAAGAACATATATAGACTGTAATTACTATCACTAAATATTATGATTTTTGTTGCCTTAAAATTTTATATATTTCCTGGTATTAAAGATACATAATTCTTACATTAAAATGTCAGAGGTTAAAACAGTAAACTGAATATGTTTAATAATATTTAATAAGAAGAATGTATAAGACTAAAGTCAAAATATTATTACTTAAAATTTTGGTAGAGCTTCTCTTTTAAAAATATAGTTGACCGTTTTAGGTCACTTCAGCTCAGTCCCTAACAGAAAATGAGAGTAACTTATTAAAGGTAAATCTCCTCTTTAATTTTACTGAATGTTTTTAGTTCCCTGATAAAACATGACTCTTTTTTAAAAAGTCTAAGGAAATGACAAGAACTACAAGAATTCTCTTTACCATGGCTACAGGAAAAGTCAATTTCAAGCAAACTACAGTAGCTGGCTGGATAATGGACTGCCACTTATCAACCTCCTTGCTTCACAAAAAGCAGGAGAGAATTTCACTACAATTTTGTTTAAATACAAATGGACACCACGTCAATCACTTTTACTTCTGGCACTTACATCTTCCTAATAAATCAAAAGTAAAGAATTTTATAGGAAGGTTATACACATTATTTTAATTAGATATCGTTTTTATCACCTTGTGTTAATATAGCACCTTGCTCCAAATTTGTCAATACTATAATTCTTTTATTTTTTTAATCAGGACACTCCTCACAGTATATGTGATACATGGCTTTATACACAAAACTCATTATCAGTGTCTTGACCCATTGTAGACACTGGGTGCTTCCGATTCATTGTAGCTTTATAAAACAAAAACAAAACAAAAAACGTGACATGTAGATTAATTCTAATTATTTCTAGCTTTGTTAAAATAAAATTTAATAAAGTCTAAAAACATCTAAAATATGTTGCCATGAAAAGATATGTGTTTTAATAAATGACTTTACATGTTTGAAAAACTAGAGAACAGCAATAAATGACCTTTAAAGTCTAAATTTCCAATAGACCAATCAATAAGGTAAACTACTCTTCAGTAAGAATCTCAATGGGACCCATAAACACCGATTCCTTGATAGAGAATTTGTACTTTATTAACAAGGTGTCCCTATCTTCCCAGTGGGCCTAATCGAGAGAGAGAGATTGTATGTCTTGGTCTATTCATAAAAACAGGCACATATAGCAAATACCGCTGCAATGAACACGTCTATAACTCAACTGCTTAGCCTGATCCAACAACTCGATTAGTTCAAACAATGGTCAATAACACACTATGCTAAGTTTAGTAAAGAACTGTATGCAGTTCACAGAAGTTAATTATAAAGAATATGATCTACTCAAATTATTTATTCATACTTATCTTAATGAACATGTACATCAGAACCAGGTTGAAAATTTTCCACTATGCTATACAAAATTTAGTTTATTCAATGTCTGTTGCATAGTAAATATGCATGTGATGTGGAGTGACAGGACAACTGAACTGCTTTCATCCTCACACTTTACTGAGTGACACGGTCAAGAGCAATTAGGGTAACATTTTACAGATGAATAATGCAAATGACACAGGAGCCAAACTTTTTTAAAGCATGTTGGATCACTTTTAACTACAACTTGAGCTGAGGTTGTGTAAAAGGATACATACTTGTAGAGTGGAAATTGAAATTTCAAAAGCAAAAATCTCAAATATTTATCAGATTTTCATTTTACTAATGCTAAGTTCTGAATCTGGCCATGGTTCTCTATGCAACCTCAACAAATTTTTAAGATTTTATTTCAGGTCATCTTTTTCAATTTATAAGCATTGGGAAACTACCTAAGGCAAATCCATCAAAAAGATGACACACAGGGACAGAACTGGGCTTTTCTCCCTCATTCCCAGACTCTAATTGGGTGAGTGATTAGAGTGGGCTTCTCTTGTTTGCAGTGGTGCCCTCTAACGACTGGATGGACCTGGCTTTGATAACCACTCCATCAGCAATTTGTTTTAGCATTTACACGGCTGATGGTAGGAAGCAATCTTCTTTAATGGATGCTGAAAAGCTTCAAGTGAAATCTGTAATTGACAAAGATTTCATAGAAACAGGCAATTAAGATTAAAATTAACAAGAGGCTCTACAGGAAAAGCACTCAAGCTTTCACAGAATACTTCTCTAGGAAAATATTTAGTAAAAATAAAAATTTTAAAGAACCAGGTGTTGTTCCTTCCACTTTATTAACTGCTTCTCGGGTCTGTGTGCTTGTTAAAAACATGACCACAGATCGAGTTAGTTAATGTTATAGGGTCTAGAGGAATAATCCACCTACTGGTATTATTAGGGGAAAAAAAGAGGCGGGGGGGGGGGAGCCCTAAGTGAAAGTTGAAGCAAGTTCAGCACCTATTTCTTCAAAATAAAAGCTGTTCACTTTTAGTACCCCAAGTTTAATGGAGTAGTGTATTGACAACAAATGAAAAGCGCTCTCCAGAGCGGAGCAGCAGGAACAGAGCAGAACACGGTATTCATTTACCTCAGGGCTGCAGGAGCCAACACCACTCCGTAAGTGTTACTAGTCTAGAAAGTGATACCAGCACATCCGAATGACATATAAATAAAAGCACCAGAGTGAGGGGGGGAAAGGACAGAACTGTCAACTGTGCTCTTTGCCCAATCCTCCAGCCCCTCACTCACCCAAAAAAGGAAGTTTACCTGTAGCGATAGGGAAGACTAGGGGGCTGGGGGTAGTTCTCAGGTGAGTTCATTCCCGCGTTTGAAGGTTGGCGGTCGCCAGGTGGGGAAGGGGCGGGTACACTTACTTTGAGCAGCTTGCAGCGGATCTGCGCGGAGACCATGTGGCTGTTGCGCAGGTTGCCCACCCGGAACATGAGCGTGAGTTTTCCGTCCCTCATGGAGATCACCGCGTGCTCACTAAACATAAGGGTCTCCGCGCGCTTCTTGGGCTGGGACATCTTGATGAACATGCAGCCGATGAGGAAGGCGTCCACGATGGAGCCGAGGATGGACTGGAAGAGGAAGAGGATGATGCCCTCGGGGCACTTGTCGGTGATGTAGCGGTAGCCATAGCCTATGGTGGCCTCGGTCTCGATGAAGAAGAGGAAGGCGGAGGGGAAGTTATAGACATTGGCCACGCAGGGCGTGTAGTTGCCGACGTGGGCTTTGTTCAGGTCGCCCCGGGTGTAGGCGATCACCCACCACATGGACGCCATGAAGAGCCAGGCCACGGTGTAGGTGAGGATGAAGATAAAGAGGTTCCAGCGCCACTTGAGGTCCACCAGGGTGGTGAAGAGGTCCGAGAGGTAGCGGCTAGTCTCGCTGCCCAGGTTGCCGTGCTGTACATTGCACCGGCCGTTCTTGTCCACGAACCGCTGCCGCTTCTTCTTGGGCACAAGCTGCTGCTGCGGGCCCTGGCCCGGCCCCTGGGGCTGCAAGCCCGAGCCGCTCGACGAGGTGGTCACTACCTGGTAATCGTCCCCAAATTTCCTTCGGAGTGCAGACATAATACGGAGGAGCGAGCCAGATTCAAACACGAAGCGAAGGCGCAGAAGCCGAGCGCTGCAAACCAGCACCAATAAGGAGGTGGGGGCGGGGGAGAAAGGGGGGACAAAACCGAGAGCGCCTGGGGTTGGGGGCGCACCCGGCAGGTAGCGGCGGTCTCGGCCCCCTGCCGACGCCTCTCCTCCCCTGGGACGGATGCCTTCTTCCCAGCTGAGTCTTAAAACAGAAAAGTGTTTTCCTGCACTCAAGGCAGGAGAGATGCGAAGACCAGGAACCCAAGCGCAATCTTGCCTCCAAGCTTTTCGAGGCTTCTCTTCTCTTCCCCCATCACCGGCATCCCGGACCACCTCTTGTCTTCCCACAGCCCTCCTGACTATCCTGCAGCACTCCCAAACTGACTGTTTTAAAATTAATGAGTTGACAAGCGAGTCCCACCCCACCTGCCAACTCGCCCGGCTGCCGAAGCTGCGCTACCTGCTTGTACCAGACCCTCCCCCCTCCCCGCCGCTCCCCGATCGCCCGCCCCCCAGGACGGCTCCTGGCTCCCCCCGGCGCGCCCGCCTCCTATCTTTTGGCCAAAATCCCGCCCAAAGACATGTCTGCTGGGCACCGGTGCAACAGCCCCTACCCACGCCCTCCGGGCCCAGGGTCTCCCTCTCTGGACTCCAGAGACCTGTCCGCCTGGCGTCCGCCGGCCGCCGAGTTTCCGCGGGCGCCACCAGGGCCCTCCGGCGGACCCTCCAAGGCCCCCAGACCGCCCCCGCGCGCAGCTGAACCGCGGCGGTGCGCGAAACCGGAGCACTCACCCAGTGGGAGAGGGCAGGAAGCGGCGCAGCGGGCGGCGGCGGCAGCCTGGCCTCGCGCTGCGCTCGGGGCTCTTGTCCTCGCCCCCACTTTTTCTGGTGGACCACGATGGGCGCCAATGCAGGTCCCCCAAGCTCTGCACTTTCCAGACGGCACCACGCTGCCCCCACCAGAAGGCTCCTGGCGCGCCGAGCACTAGCTGACTTGGGCGCGGGACTTGCGAGTTCCTGGGCGCCCTGCTTTCCTAGCAGGCGACCGCGGTGCTGCTGTAGAGGGTTCGAGCCTCTGGCTGCCGGTCTGACTTTCAGGTTAAATACTAGCGCCGCTCCAGTTTTTCCTCTGCTTCACGGTGTTTCCCTTTGCCTCTTCCTCTGTCCCCTACTCCCTGTCCGCGCCTCGGTGGCCCCCGGTGGAAGATGTGAGGCGCGAACAGGGGCGGCCGGAGTGTGGTGTATGTGCTGGTGCGTGTGATCAGCTGCAGAGACGCGCTAGCCCCGCCTGTCCCTGCCTTCCCCCGCTGCTCCACCAGCCTGTATTGCACCTCCGCGCCTCAGTTGAGCCTGCAGTGTCTGGCAGCTCAGGAAAAAGCGAGCCCCTCCAATGAGAAGCAACTCTAAATCTGCTCCCAAACGCCAGCCAACTCTCCTTCTTCGCTCCCCTGCATCAGTCAGAAAGCCCCCAGCAAGCAGGAAATGCTGTTCTCTGAAAGGAGAGAAGTACAATATGTCTCAATAACTAGGGCTTTCATTTAAACGGATGCCTGGATTTGCAGCTGCATCATAAACCAAGATCCCAACTGGCTCAGAGAAAAGCATGTCCAGCACTCAAAGTTGCAAGCAGCAAAGAGGGCCTCCGGATGGGAACAGAAAGGAGAGGAGACACTAGTAGGAAAGTTCCCAGTCCTCCCTGAAAATGGCCCTATTAGACAGACTCAGAATGTCCAGAGTTAATGTGTGGCTGTAATTGAGGGAAGAAGGCTGGATTTTAATGGCCCAGACCTGGCAGTTAAATTAATGGAGGGGCAAAGTGCAGAAATAGCTAATATAGCGCCCAAGGGTAAATACCAGCTTATTTACCATTTTGTGTTTGTTTTAAAATGCCGTGGTATCTTATGGCATATCCCATTCAGGCCAGATACATACAATTGACTTTATTAAAAAAATCTTCAAATCGTGGGGTTGTAAAAGCAAAGGGCTGCTGTAAGACTCCAGTGCAAAGGAATGTCAGAAATCATCACTCCACCAGTTCTCCACCGATAGGTACTCCCTTCTACCTCTGGACCCGTAAACCTTAGTGCAGGCAAGCCCTGCACCTTGTCAGCCACGAGTAGAGGACCCTTTCACTGTCATTGTGTTAAAACATCAACAGCGAATTATCCACTCCTCTCCTGCAGGCTCTCTGATAAGAGGTCAGTAACTCTGTTATTCTTTAGGATTACGTAAGAAGGGAAAGTGACACTGTGGGAAGTGGAAACTGCTCTGGGCCTGGAATCATAAGACCTGATTCTCATCCTGGCCCTGCCAGTTACACACTGTGTGACCTTGAGCACGTAGCTAAACATCTTTGAGTGTCGATTTTCTCCTCTGAAAAACAGGGAGTTTTAACATTTTGCCAAAGTTGGTATGAAAAAAAGAGAATGAATGTGGTTTCATTAACTACTTTTGCTGCAAAGAATATTATATCTTGGACTATCAAGTTGAGTTTTTGGAGCTGGCCCCATGCTGTGAACTAACACATATATTCTCCTCTTGTCCCTGAATGCTCTCCCCTAACTCACTGTGCCCTTGCCAGGCTGGCTTCTTGCAGTTCCTGAAACCCACCGAGGCGTAACCCCCATCCCTACACCTGTCCCCTCTACCTGGAATCCTCTCGCCCTGTGGCTCCATGTTGCTGGCTCCTTCAGGCACTCCCTAGCACCTCACCTTGGTTCATCTTCTTCACAACATTTTTTTTCTAGCTGCCGTTGTCTTCATTTGTTTGTTGTCTCTCTCCTCCTCCATTACAATCCTGGAATGTAAGCTCTACAGGAGTAGGACTTTGTCTGTCTTGTGCACTGCCATGTCCCCAACACCTGGAACACTGCCTGTCACATGCTAGTCCACAATAAATATTTGTTGGATCAATAGCATGTACCAATACACATCACAAGGAATTCCACATACATTGAAACTCTCTCTGAGTGATACAGAATTGAAAGTCATCACTAAATCAGCTCACCTGTATGGTTACAAAAGAACATGTAAACAAAAAAAGTAATACTTCCTGTGCTTGTTAGCTCTGGAACTGATATTTAATCCACTGCCAAATCCTTTTGATTGTACTGCTGCAATATCTCTCATATGATTTTCTTTCTCTCTTTAAAATATGCCACAAACCTTCCTTAAATCCTCATTTCATTTTAGCTCCAAAATCAAATGATTTTCTTGCCTTCAGTCTTGCACTCTGTCAAACTGTGCTAGGTAGTATTACCAGATCTGTCTCCTTAGAACCATATAAGTTTAGCAGTGGAATGAAAACCCAAAAGTTCTGTGATTATTTCATTTGATCATTTCATTTCCGAGCCTTTAAATTTTCCCACTTTTTAAAAGACACTTTTCTATGAAACACCTTCACCATTTTCCAACAACCAAATTTGTAAACAGATAATTTTATCCTTCATGAGACATGCTCTATTGGAATCCTCTCATTTTACAAATGAGCAAATTGAGCTAGAAAGAGAAATTAACTTGTTCAATGTCATAGACTTGATAGTGGAAACTTGGAGATTTGAATCCAGAACAATGTATGTCTGGAACAATATAGCTCTGTCATCCCTTACCAGGTTCCCAGAAAGGAGCATAGGATTCCTAATGCACAGCCAGGGCCTCCTTCTACTATGCCCTGCTCCTCATAAAGGCAATCTAAGGTCCTCCAAAAGATGGCCTAACCTATCTTTCCAAAATTATCCCCTACCTTCTCTTGAAAGTGGGGTCGGCTCAAGCCAACCTTAACTGTCAGTGATCCCCCAAACATGCCTTACTTTAACTTCATTTGCTCAACTTCTTTCCTCTTCCCTAAATATCTTTTTTCTATCCCTGCAGAGTCCTAATCACCATGACTGGTATGTCAGGGAAGGGAAGAATTTCTTCAGCTTTTATTTCAAGTGCCGCCTCCTCCATGAAGCTTTACCTTATCCTCCCCCTAACAGTAATCCATCCGTTCTCTGAATTCTCATTTCCCTAGATTTGCAGTGTGCGAGTTTTTACTTTCTAGAGTGTGTCTGAGCTCAGAATTCACCAAGACTTCCCCTATCAAAGGGCCAGCACCCTGCGTATCCAACTCTTAATATTTGGCTACTATCCAGACCTCCAGCTCTCCAGCCTTGCCTTGCCTTGGTAAATATTTAATACCTTTTTAGACATGACTAAAATTTATTGAGCCTACATTAATGTGCCAGGCAACGTGCCTGGAACTTTCCCGTAGGTATTCCTATTATACAGCTAGAAAGAAGATAGAGCAGAGATTCCAAAACATGTTTGCCCATTTTCAAGGTCTCTGTTTTTTTAGAGAAACAGTATTGCCTGATAAGTTAAATATTTTTCAGGATGCCATCATCTCACACTTCAAATGTGACTGAGCCTCTGACCTATTCGTGACATTGAGTCTGACCACTTGTAAATGTTTAAAGATGAACCAAACTCATCTTCCTCTGTCAGGACGGCTGCTTCCATGATGAGGTTCTGGAGGGCCGCCAGCTCCACGGTGCCGAGGCCAGGGGGGAAGTGTGGGGAATGGATGACAGAAGGCCACCTAATCAGGTGCTGTCTGGTGAACTGAAGTGAAACACTGCAAACAGAATGGGTCAAAGGAAGGAGAGGCACACACTTTCCCCCAAGCCCACCTAGCCAGAAAAATCTGGAAAATCTAACTACAAAATTCACAGTATTTGGAGTGTAACATTTAAAGATAGAGCAGTGAACTATAAGCAAACTACCATGCAGTTCTTGGGGCTGGGGGGATGGGAATCAAAGCTATATTTAACAACAAACTCAGTTAAAAGCAAGCTACATATTTATTCTGCTCAGAAAGTACTTCTGGCAATGTCTTATTTGCTGTGTCCAAAATTAGTAATATCATGAATAACTATAACTTAAGAAGTGAGGGGTATGATTCTGTGTTTTATACTAAAAAGGCATGACTTTGCACACGCACTCACTGTATTATATAACTGAACAGTGTGGGGAAAAGAGTATATTTAATGTAAAAGAAAAGAACCTCTGGCCCTGAGAAGTCCAAATTCTAAAAATGACTTAATCGGCCAACTGTGAAAAAAGCGTGGCTTTCAACATCACTGTGCCTGGAGTCTGTCTTCTTGTCATTCACTTATTGCCACTGTGACCCCCACCGTGTAATAGTCTGTATGGCCAGAAATATTAATTACTCTCAGGTGGAAATGGTATTGTATTTAATACTTCTTTACTCCTAATCCTACCATTCTCCAAAGTGCCATGAGGAGATGGGCAGGCCTGGAGATCTGAAGCGCTTCTGCTTCAAAAAGTGACACATTCCCATTGCCACCATCAGTTCTGCTATATCTGGGAAGAGGTCACTCTTTGAAATTCTATATGCAATTTTGAGCAATAGGATGGTGTTCCTTTTTTTTTTTTAACCCTCCTAAAAAAAGAATACTGAAGTTATTTTCTCTCTTGCCAAAAAAAGAAGAAAAAATGAAAAGGGAGAAATCAGTTTGAGATTTGATTGCACAGACTTGAGAACAGAGGCATCGCCACACCACGGCGGATGACTCATCCAGTCCTTCATCTTGGCTGCAAACCCTGGCCTCTGCCTGAGGATTCAGAGAAAGGCAAAATGCCATTGTCACTTGGAGGCCATTTATTTAGCAAGATTTTCCTGACTTAAACCCTCTCTTTACTCCAGCACTGTACATAGGAGTACTCTGGTTTAAAAAGAATAAGGGTTTTTAAAAAAGTCTTCTGGAACTCAACATCTGTTAAAAAAAAAAAATAGTTTTAGTAGACCCAAGGGCTCATTGGAAGGGCATCAAGGAAAAATAATAATTTCTTATCCTTATCCGTGTCGGTTGGAGTTATACTTCTGAGGATTTCTCCCCTGAGAACACCAATGAAGTTCAAGATGTCAAAATATGTACAAGAATGTTGTTTGGTTCAATAGAACAGACACATGGTTTACAAACCATGTGCCTAGCACTATGCCAAGGTTTGTGCGGGTCAGGAATAATGACAGCATCATGCCAACAAAACACAATAACAACAACAGTAATAATTAACACAATGTGATAGGCACTTTAAGGAAGAGGATTGCTATAGTAGCCCTCAGAGGAATAAGTTTCTTTAGGAAACACTGCTCCAGCTAGTATGAGTTTTCCAAACCTATCAAAGAGGAATCATTTACATTTTGTTAAGCGTTAAATTACCTCTGTCCACACCCCTAAGTTCATTGCAGCATTATTCACAATAGCCAAGATTTGGAAGCAACCTAAGTGCCCATCAACAAGTGAATGGGTAAAGAAGATGTGGTATATATATGTATATAATGAAATACTACTCAGCCATAAAAAAAGATGAAATCCTGCCATCTGTGACAACATTCGTAGACCTTAAGGGTATTATGCTAAGTGAAATAAGACAGAAGGAGAAAGACCTTATGACTTCACTCATGTGGAAAATAAACAAACACATAGATATGGAGAACAGAATGGTGGTTACCAGAGGGGAAGGGGGTGGGGACAGACAAAAGGCATAAAGGGACACTTGTGCATGGTGACCAATGGCAACTAGACTTTTGGTGATGAACGTAATGCAGTCTGTACAAGGGTCAAAGTAGAATGTGCACACCTGAAATCTATGTAATGTTATAAACTAATGTGACCTCAATAAAAAATAAAATTACCTCTGTCCAAATGGCTTTATTTTAGAAATATGAAGATAGATAAATTTTTAATGACAAGATTTCTAAAAGGTAAGATTTCTACGTAATTGAAATAAGATAAGAAATAATTTGTACTCATCTTTTAGAACCTTACAAATGTATTACATTACCAGAAGAAAAAATATAAACAGTAGCATTTTGGAGATAGTAGAGCAAATTTTTCTTTCTTATTTTCAATGTGTATTTGGAAAAGATTGGAATTATTTTATACTATTGGAAAATAATGATACAACTTTTGTAATTTTTTAAAAACATGTTAAAACAGATTGACAGATTGTGTCAGTAAAGTTTATCTGGAAAGCATATACTGAGACAAAGCTTGGAGGGAAAAAAGGTTTCTGAGAGAGTAACACCAACAGAAGATAAAAGGGATAGGAACAGGATGAAGCAGAGAGAGCCTTTCCACTGTGATGCTGATCTGACACCAACAAAAGGAAAGGTGAGAGGAGGCAGAATTGAGTAGAGACACTCAGACTCTGATGCAAATTTGATAAAGTCTTGGCCAACTCACTGAGGAGCTCCAGAGCAAAAGACACCCATTAGAACAGTACCACATTGTGCAGAGATAGCCTTGTCCTAATGCTCCTGCTGAGCTGTCCTTGGCTCGGGGCTGGCCTGGGAAGAACACGACTTTGCTGAATGCTGCTTCAGACTAAAAGGTGCTGTTGCTTAAGGCCATCAGTGAAATGCACTCCTTCCAGTCAAAGGGCAAGTTTTCTTGAAGAGAGATCAAGTGGCACACCTCCATGGCTGCCAGACCGAGTAGAATTCTGAGTGGAAGTGGGAACTGCGTCGCTGCAGAAGTTTTGTTACAAATATATAGAAATACTAGTGTAGTCTAACCAACTGATTATGAATATATGCGTAAATCTTCATTTTGTCCTAGTACGATCACATGAATCCCTTTTTTAGGGAGTTAGGAGGTTATAGCGCATGACCATGTTGATCTTATCTTTGATTATAGTCTGCTAGAGGGTAGGAATACATATATATTTAATTTCTTATAGCATCTTCCAATACTGAGGCTGCGTTAATACTGCATGAAGGAGAGGGAGAGATTAGAGTAGTGGAGGAACAGGTGGCCCATAGGACTGGGGAGGGGAATAAAGGAGAAGCCAATAAGCAGCAAAGACCTTGGAGGACAATGGGATGGGGAACAGAACTCAATGTCCAGGGCAGGTGACCCAGGTGAGAAAGGAAGGGAGAAGAATGAATAGAATTTTCTGAAATCTGAATTGCCCTATTTATAGTTCCTGGGTCTGCCTTAGAATCACCTTGGGACTCCACCCCAGATAATTACATTAGATTCTCTCGTGTAGGGTCCAGCCATCAGTATTTTTCAAAAGCTCCCTTGGTGATTCCGACAGCACAGCTAGGCTTGAGAAACACTGATGTGTGGGAACTGCATGCCTGTCCCCAGAGGAGCTTCCCTGGGAAATGTCACACACAGAAGTAGTATCAGTCTTCCTTCTCAGCTCCTGAGAGCCCTCATCCTTTGGCGCCAAAGAGAGATAGTTGGGATTAGTAAACCCTAGTGCCTGTACACTCACAAATCAAGGAGAGTCCCATATGTGTGGATCCAATCTTAAGGTGACATCAGCATCTTCCCTCATCGGAAAAGCTCCTGAGCAAAACAGGGCGCACTGTGGGTTGACTGCGGTTTAATCCAATCCTACCACCCACAGTCATCAATAATGAACAAGAGTGGAGGAATTTGGGACAACTGAATTGTAAAGCCCATAAATGCTTTAAGTTTTTTTCATTAATAATGTTTCTACTGCTTTCTGTGGATGTGGATGTGAATGTAAAAATTCTACCTTTATAATCTCTTCGCCACTATTTATCATACTTTATTGAATTTAAAAAAGGTGGGGGAAGGGTGGGAGGAAGAAAGGAGAGAGAAAAAAGCATGAAAATTAAAATTCTCACAAAGAACCAGGGGATAAACCAGGGGGGAGCACATCTGTAGTAAATCCGTGTGTCCACGTTGTCAGAGAACGAAGCTGGGATCAGCAAAGCTGGCCATTTGCTTTAGACTCGGTGGTTATTTGGAAAAGGAGGGGTGAAGAAGAATGACAGAAATAAAGACAATAACCACTAGAGACTAGGATGTCATTTTTACATACTCGTTTCTGGAATCCCTCCCAGTTTTTTCCCAGGGAAAACTCTGAGTAATTTTCATCTAGCTTTTCACTCCAGGAAGGATAAGTGCTTTGAGTTCACGCAGCAAAATGACAGCATAGACTCCTCCACTTTAATGACTACTCAGTAGTCCACAGCTCCTCTTCATAGTCCCCATGAAAGAACAGGAGAGGCCCTGAGGATTAGTTTAAGGGTGGAGTGGGAATGCATTAAAACTCCCCACTTCCTTGTTATGTGGTTCCCCCCTCCAACTTACAAAGTGGGTGCTTAAGCAATTCAAATTTCCAGTTAAGTATATTATTAAAAACTGATCTGAAAGTAAAAATTGTATCCAATTCATTCATAGGGAGCTTTTACCTATTTATTATGACCCCGTAGATAATATTGTGGCTCTAGAAACATCTTGGTATTGAAGTCATAATTAAATGTAAGATTCTCTAAAGCTACTGTTTTTCCTTCTCCTATCTCTATCTATTAACTGAAAAGTCTGTTCTACAAACAGAGCTTACAGGATTGACAGATTTTTAAAACACGAGGGAATTTCTCTATCAGAGAGAGTGGACAGATGCTAGCACTCTATTAAGCATAGAACATAAGGCAGATACTTGCTGTTAAACATTTACATTTCTGTATTGTTTTTGTTTTGCATCAAGCTAAAAGATCAAAAAAAGAAATAAAAACATGCTGTGAAACGACCGAACAATGAATTAACCTTTTTACATATGTAGAAAGAAAGTTCTTTCAGTGAGTTTTTAATAAAATCAAAGAATAGGGATGTGACAATTAGAGTCGGGGGAAAAAAGAAGATGGAAGAGGCAGGTCAGAGCTCAGTTCCAGCTATCAGCAGAGAGCAGGGTGCATATTCTTTTTTGCATTCTGTGAGGCCGGAGTTGCTGCTGATGAAATGTCCTCACATATTCTGTCAATGTCAGAATGCAAACATCACTAAATAAACCTTGAGTCAAAATGTCACATAGTGATTATTTATGCTTCTTGACAACACCAATGAATGACAAGCCTGCCTCTATGGCTGTGAAAGTTGCATTCCAATTGTTAGAGGTAACATAGATGAAGGGCAATGTCATCATCAGAATTCATTTAAATTGTGCCATTAAATTAGATACGTTATCAGTGGCCCACACAATAAATGCTACTGTGATTCTCCTGAAAGAAAACCATTGACCAAACAATTTAATGCAAAGCATTTCATAATTAATATCCATTTCTGAATCTCTGCTATCAAGTAGACAGTCAAACTGAAAGTGTCAGTTATGTTTCTTCTTTGTTTAGCCATTTTTTCGCAATGTTCCTTCTTCTGGAGTTGAGTTTGCAATCCACAATTTTAGAGGAGACTACAATTACTAATGAAGTTTGGATAACACAGTACAAACCCAAATGACACAATGATAAAGTCTTTGTAATATGTACACAAAGTGACTAGATGTTCAGCCCCTTAGTTGTTCCTGAATTGCATATTGTCTCCTGTCCCAGTTCTACTCAGTGAGGAATACGGGGCATGGCCTTGGGCAATATGGCAAAAACATGTATTGTAAAATTTGTAAGGTAATTATAAATCTGTTATTGTACATTTTAAATGTTAAAGAATAGCTACAAGATATTGTGTTATTAGGATAACATTCCACTAACATTCTATTCTATTAATCGTACGGACACATAGTGACACATTCGAGGCTCAAAACACAGCTCAAAGTTACCTAAATCCTTCCAACTTCTAGATCTTGATTAAGACCTCTGATGCTGTCCCAGGACTGTTGAAGTATGAATCTTTGCTTTGACTTTTCTGGCTGTGTGATCTTAGGCAAATTACTAACCTCTCTGTGCTTGGCTTTTCTCATTATTAAATGAAATAGAAATAACATCTACTGCTGTGAGCTAGTATGATATGAGAATTAAATGAGAAAATCTACATAAAGCATAGAGCCTAATATCTGGCAAAAAAAATATTTTCAAGGTCAAAGAAAAACAAGTAAGTTCAAAACTTATCTTTAAATGATTTTTGAAAATCCACATAGAGAACTTCTAATTTGCTATTAGCCTACAGGTGACTTTATAGTCACAGAAATTTACTGAAATTAAAGCAATAACTAAATTGAAAATATTTCTAATGTTTCCACCCTCCTTTATAACATCGTAACTTCATAAATTGCAAATTGTGTTTTCTCAAGAGAAATAAGACTGTGCTTGCTTTTACTCCCTACACATGCGTCTTCCAATTTCCTGCTACTCTCTTAATGTTCTCTGTATCCGAAGGTACCCCACTCTGGCTCTGCTCTTTGTGGTCTGATAGGCATTTTCATTCACTCTTATTCATGACACTTTTGCCCAGGGAAGAGAGGAGAAATCCACTTACATCCCATTCCACCCCCCATCCTCCACTCCCTGGAAGAGCTTGCCTTTATATAAGAAAAGAATTCACTTCTCACCAGTCCAACAAAAAGATAGTTCCCACGCACTCTCAACAACAAAACTCTACTAGAAGTAAAACGAAACAAAACCTTCCCTAAATTCTTTCTATAGTGAAATGGTGAAAGATTTATTCACCGAAACACTTCTTATAAAGGGCAAATGTTTGGGCAGACTCTGGGACGTCTGGAAGTGGATGGAACTGTTTCAAGGTGAGACCTCAAAAATTGCTTGTTACCCCTGCAAGGGAGGAAGAAAGACAACAGGAAGAGAAAAAATATTGAGGGTGGCATCAGCTCTGGATGGGAGACCTGTCACTCTGACAGGTGACTGTTTCAAGGTGAGACCCCCAAAATTGCTTGTTACCTTTGTGAGGGAGGAAGAACGACAAGAGGAAGAGAAAAAACATTGAGGATGGCGCCGGCACTGGATGGGAGACCTGCCACTCTGACAGGTGACTCCTCCCCGTGAAAGTCTTGAAAGTCACAAAGTTCATCAACCTGAAGATTGTTCTTGAATCCAATGAAGTGTTTGGAATTCACACTCACCTTGATAATAAGGTAAAGCCACAATGGTTCTTGCACATGCAAGAGCTGAAAGGTGAAGAGATGCAGGAAGAAATAACTCCTAAAAATAGAGAAATTTCTTGGAGGACTTTGGATTGGATAAGGCAATAAAGTTCAAATCAAGTTGAAATAGTTCTTTGAGGGGCAACAAAGTTCCAAGATGACCCTGGCTTTGTAATCCTGATTTTGTTTTTGGGGTTCATTTAAAAACATTTTCCTCACTAAGTCAAAGAGACCACGGCCTGTACCAAATCAGCTTTTTTGCCATTAACTTTTTATTTTGTCTGTGTGGGTTACAAGATTGCAACTGAAAAAAAGAGCATTTTGAAATTCAGAGATAAGGGTGGGCCAGGCTATTAAATAACTGTGCAAATAGCAATCTAGAAATAGTAGCAGAGTATTTCAAACAGTGACTTTAGAAACAAAACCTACCTAACATAACAATACACATTTAAATTGGTGCTATTTAAAGGCAAAATAGCTGTGCTATAAAAAGTGTCACTGAAACTCCAATTGTACACGCCTTTCAAATAGAGCGAAAAGCTGTAGCGTCAGGGCATCCCTCAAATGAAAGCAAAGAACTGAAACAGTGATACAAACTATGGATACAGTCTCCACAGAAACATCCTTACACACACATTCTAGAAGAAGAGAATTTCATTTGCAAAAGCATGGACTCTTATAAGTAATAGATTGATTTTATGCAACTATTATGATGAGAGTGCGGGGAAGAGAAAAATTTTGTATTGAAAGTATGTTTTCCAAAATTGCATATTATTCACCTATTTTCAAGAAGTTATGATTGACTTCACTAATACCAGGGTTACTGTTAATAGTTACCAATGCTACATAACTCATGACCCTAAGCACCTCTAGAACTGTGATTTGAGGTAGGGGAGAATAAAATTCTTGAAACTCATTCTTAAGAGAAAGCTTGTGAGAGAGGAAAAATAAAACAGATAAAAGCAGAGCTCACTCTATTGAAGCTGGATTGGGGAACAGGACCTCACCAACTTAGACCTTTCCTCTTTTCTCATGGTGTTCCCAGGAAAGCTGAGGAAACTACAGGCTCTGTGGGGCATAGTGCATCATCCATGACCTTCCGGAATTTAATAGATGAATTGGAAGGGAGGTGGGGTGATGGAGAGATGCAAACTTCAAGCTAAACTCTGTCACTTCTGGGATTCTCTCACATTTGGATGAATGATGAGGCCAACCTAATAAAAATGAATTCCTTGAGGGACTTGAAAACCTCATGAAAGACAATTCATTCCTTTGAAGGGAAGAGGGAATGAGGCTGAGAAGCCAGCAACAAAGCCTGAGTCATGGAGGGATGAGCAATTCTGCCATGGGTTACCTGTCATACAAAATGTCCCCATCCAGGCACTAATGGTCTAATATAATAGATGAATCTTACAAATGTGCTGGTGTGGGAAAGGGTTGATAGAATTTTAAATAAAAAAGGAATAGACTGTCTCATTGAGAATTCTGTGGGGGAAAAAAATGTTAAGTATACACAACATGCTTTGGTACACTTGTGAAGAAGTGTTAACACTGCAGAAGAGAGTTATTTTGAAAAAGATTGATTTCTGAGCAATGGGGTAGCCAAAGAAGACCTAGCCTAGCTGTAGCATGGAGTGGACTTAATCTCAGTTTCAGAACGGGGGTGGGGGCTGTCACAGCTGGAGACTGAAATGTCCAGTAGAGGCAGCCCCATACACCGTTCCCAAGAAAGCCATAAACAGGACCCAAGAAAAGTGACACAATTGGCAGCATACAGAGGTTTCTTCTCTGTGTAGTACCTTCCATTACCTGAGAGAAGGCAGAACAGGAAAAATAAAAAATGAGTCTACATTACTTGACCAATCCGAGACTTATATGTCAGCAATAATGAGTAACCACCAGAGGATTTCCCCAAAAATGTGGTGAATGGTGGAAGTAGCATTAACTGAATGAGAAAATGCTGGGATTGAGTGGCAATGAAAAAGAGGTTAACCACATAGAACAGGATTATATAATATTCCTTACTCTTTCAGGTGTGAAGAAAATAGTTGGTCAAATACCATCCCTGCTCATTTACACACTCTGTCGTTGCCCCTCCTTGAATATTCCAATCATTCCTCATTGTGCTAAGTAGAGAATCATGGCCCTCTGGAGCTCACATGTAGTAGGTACCCTTCCAGCCTGGTTGCCTAACAATGGATTGGATGTGTGGGTTTACCCCTTTTTTTATTTTGTGTGAAAAGCTGGTGCTACATTACAAGACAAATAAACATGAGAAGTTACTACGGAATCACGGAGAACAGCATTGCTTGGAAAGGAAATCCATCTTGGAATCACTGCGAGTGGCTTTCCTTAAGCAGAGTAGGGAGCCATGACTTTAGTTTGGTGAAGGTTGTGAACCCATGTGGAAGAGAGAGATGAGGCAATAGAAGCCATGTGTTCTATGTTCACGAGGTGGCAGGGAGCTGGCTTCTGCCTTGACCCAGTGCTCATGGGACTAAATTTGTCTTCTTGGGGATGTAGCCAAATATGTGATAAGAAAATCTGAGTTACCAGACTGGAACTTTGAGTAGAGAAAACAGTCTCCGAGGTGAGCTCCAGACACAACCATCAGGTACTGGTTCAGACAATGCCTCTCTTTGAACCACCTCGTTCCCCTTCAGCATCTCCAGTTTGCCCTGCCACTGGCATCCACCATTACCTGAGCCTCCTTGTCTCATATTTATGAAGTGACAAAGAATTCAAAAGACTTGAACCTTCAGGGCATTAGCCTCCTTGACTGAAGATTTTCTTTTTTAAAGATGTTTTGAGTGTTCTTTTCAAGAACCCTCCGAGTTCCCTTGCTTGTGTCCTCCAGTTGCAGATGGACCTGGACCTTGCTGGCTGCCTATAACTCCTCCCTCAGCTTCCTGCCTTCTGGGGTACATTTCCTGCCCCTTTTGCCTTCCTAGCAGGAGCACCCTGGGGTCCTTTCCAAAATGGCTCACAGCCAGCTCCACTCCCCACAGATACTTTGCCCGCCAAGTGCAGCTTGCGGCCGGTGAAAGCCCTCTTACCTGGCTGCTGGCTGCACTATCCAGGCAGAGCTCTTCTTGCCACTTTCCAGATGTGATTCAAGATCTTGTTCCAATGTCCCTCAAGCTCCAGGGAACCCATGTCAAGCTTGCCAAAATATTCTCTTGAAATTCCTTCTATTTGGCTTTATCTTCCTCTTTTCCTCTGGGGTACTTGTAAGGATGACACAGAGTAATCCGTCAACTATTTACAAAGTAATTCTCACTACAGCGTTTTAAACCTCAAATAAGTGTTTTCTTATACCTAGCTGGAAATGGATAACGGAATAGTGTCGGCTTCACCAGTTTCATAATCTCTGAGCACGTCTCAAAGACATCTGGCACTTCGTTTTAGAAATGTAGGAACTTGGTAACTATTGCCTCGTTCCTGACTTTTGAAGCCCATGGTGAATGAAATGCAGCTATAGTTTTGATATTACACATGGATCACATTACACCTGATCACATTATACATTGGTAACATTTTACGTTAACAGAAAGACGTAAAAACATTTTGGAAAAAAAGATAATGTGGAGAGAATGGAAAATCTCATATTATAATGTGTTATATAACCGTAATAAGTAAGCCAAAGAGACATCAACTAGACAGATTCTACACCCAGAAACCCACTTAATAATCTGTGGTATCATAAAAGAATTCCAAACCAGTGAGGCAAGAATGGGTTCTTCATAAATGCTGTTATTGTAGTTGTTATTGAGTAATGTCTGAGTTTCGGATCCAGGGAAAGCAGATTTTGATGCAAAGGTTTATGGGATACCCCTTAATTAGGGATTCTAATCTCAGTCAGCAAGAGTGAGTGAAGGAAAAGGGAATGAAGTAAGGAAGGGGGAAAACAATGGAGGGCACAAGAATTGAGTTGACTGACTATTCCGCCTCAGACAACCATTTTCTAAGAGGCAGTATAGAGAACTGGTTCTCATAACACGTCATCTGGAGTCAGAAAGCAGAAAAACTTATCTTTAGCAGTCCCTCCCTCACATCTGTCATTGATTGGTCAAGAATGTGACCCAAGATTAATTACTCCAGTTCCCCCAACACACACACACACAGACACGTACATACACACATCTTCCTGATGCATATTTTGGCATTGAATAGAAACTGTGGCCTCTCACTCATCTGCATCAATCAGGAAGCCTTGGGCAGGAAGCATGAGAGCTGTGTGGTGAAGGTGGTCACAGTGTACCTCCAGTTAGTCCTGGCAGTAGTCACTCAGGCTGGAGAAGGTGAAACAAGTGAGACAGAAGAGCTAAGGCAGAACGATTTTGAAGTGGTATATATCTGAGACAGATAAATTAACTTTTGGGTGGAAGACAGGCATCAGCTTAAGCCTATATGCCACATTTTACCCCAAATTAAATGCCATTAGATTGAAGAATTAAAGAAAGAAAATAATGCTATCAAATAGAAGATGATATTGGTGCATATTTAACATCTCTGAAGGAGAGCTTCTAAGCACACCAGCAACAAAAGAGACTGCAAAGGAAAAGCAAATGAGGGAAGTCAAAACTCGATGCAGCACTGAGGGATGCGCTGATGCATCCCTCATTTCATTTGTTGAAACTCCTTCCTTCCTTCTCATCCAGAATGCCATCCTCTCCTTATTCTCCTTGGATGTTTCTGAATTACATTCTCTTGGTCTTCTCCAAGGACTCTCTCTCATTCATTTGTACTATACACAGAGTCTTAGCCAGATTCCTGGCTTGTTTCTGTTTTCTCCTTACTTTATGTGCTCTCAGAATATTCTTGTCCACAGCCCCAAATTCAATTGTCTACAGATTGATGACTTCCAAGTAAACTTGTCAACCCTGATCTCTTTTGAGTTCCATATCAATATTTCTGCCTCCAATTGAATATGTTGTGTTGTTGCCTTACAGGCACAGCAAACTTTGTGGGTTCAAATCTGAAATCAATAAACCCGTTCCCAGGACACATCAGTGTCCTTCCTCTCTGTCCTGATGTTATTGGAATTGCCACCATGCCACATCCCAAGGTAGAAATCTTAGAGCAATCTTTGCTTCCCACTTCTTGCATCCTTCCCCATATTCAACACGTCAGCTTCTCTGCTCAGTTCTTTTTCAGAATGTCTATCAAATCTAGTCTGTCTTCTCCAATTCCACTGCAACTGCCTTAGTTCAGAAACTCAGGATCACTCATCTGAAATATTGTAATAACTTCCCATCTGTTCTTTCTCTCACCAGGCTCTCTGCACTAAAGCCCCTTCACTATATTCCTGCCAAGTGATCTTCTGGAAGCATTTTTAATTGATCATGTCCCTATCCTGCTTTAAAACGTCTTCTTCCCACTTCTCACAGTAGGATTATGTTTTTTCAAAACAATATTTTTTTTAATGTTGAGTTTACCTAGAAGATAAATATAACCCTTAACCTCTTGTACCAGCCTGTTCAGGCCTCTATTAAATATCTAGATCACAGTTTTGCAATTTATCCATTTATGTGTCTGTAAATTCCAAACTGTGCCTTCTCTTGGAATAGAAACTCTGTATTATTCATATTTCTATGTCCTAGAGCATAATACATTGCCTAGAACAGAGAAGGATGTCAAAAATGGTTGTTATTGAATGAATAATTAAAGACATGAACTGCTAAATTAGCATCTTCCAAACCATGCTTCAGAAGTATGTTAAATAATGTTGTATAAAAATATGGCTTTGTGGACAAACCAGTTTGAGACATTTCAGGAAAACAAATAAAACAATTTTTTTAACTGGAGTACTTCTCAAAATGGTTAATATTCTTTAATGCATATCATGACTTAAAAAAAGCAACGTAGTATAAAACATTCACTGAACTTTGTCACTACTGGACCAATTTTTGAAGTGAGCAGCATTGTAAGGAAAAGATTTTGGAAATACTTTTATATACAAATTTACTAATTCACTCTCAGAAGATAATAAAGACAGTTTCCTTTCATGTATGTCTTTATTCTTTAGGAGAATGTAATATGACCACAAGGTACCGTTTTCTTATCATTCAATTTAGAATATTCTACAGGGCAGGTGAAAGCAACTTAAAGCAAGTTTACTTTTCCAATGCCATGCCAAGCAAATGTAATGGATTATGTCCTATTCCATACAACAACAATAATAAATAAAAGATTACGTAATTTTTTCTGGATTGTATTCATACCCTTTGTAAAACTCTTGGCTCAGTCCCTTGAGAACTCATGGCAATGCTGATAATGGAGAACAGGCACATTGATCATCACTGTGTATGTAGTAAAACAAGCAATCCAAGGAAGTAATAATAACAACCATAGAATTAGGTTATTTCAGAAGAAACCTGAATTTTCTGTGATTAAATTATCCTCAAATTTTACTAGATAGGAAAATGATTTGTTGTGTTTATTAAGGGAAAAGTTCTGATTTCATCAATCTATATAGGGACCCAGAAATCTGTCCTTCGAGAAGATTTCCTTATAATTCTTATGCAAATTAACAGACAACTCTTTGTATACCCTGACTTCAATTATAACTGTCTATGAAAAGGTTACCCAAAGAAAGTAAACAAAAAGGGTGTGATAACTAATTTTATGTGTCAACTCGTCTGGGCCATGGTGCCCAGATATTTGGTACAATATTATTCTGGACATTTCTGTGAGGGTGTTTTTGGATGAGATCTACATTTAATTGGTGGACTTTGAGTAGAGCAGAATGCCCACTATACTGTGGATGGGCCTTATCTAATCAGTTGATGGTTTGAATACAACAAAAGGCTGAACTCCCCCCTCCTGCCTGAGCTGGAGGAAATTTTCCAGCAGACTGCCTTGAGATTTCATCTGCAACATGGTTCTTCCTGGCTTGCCATAAGAGTGGCTTTGGACTGGAAATACAACTCCCCTGAGTCTCTAACCTGCCAGGCTCCCCCATCAGAGTTTGGAATTACCAAACCTCCACAATCATGAGAGCAAATCCCTTAAAATAAATGAATGAATGAATATCCTATTGGTTTTATTTCTCAGGAGAATCCTGACTAATATATAGGGGATACCACCACAGTAATTGTATAATCATTGTAGTCCCAACATTTCTCAAGCTGGGTTATGGAATTCCTACTGATTGGTTTACCAGCACTCTATAATCTTCTGGGAATTCCCATTCCATTTACTCCTCTGTCTGTCCACTCCACCCTGTACGTCTGGTTAAACCAGCCAGACTCTGTCCCTGGAACTTCAGAAATAAAACTGAAAAAGTAAAGTCAATTTCTCTTGAGATACTTGAATAAAAGAATCCCAGGTATTTATAATTTGAAGCCAGAGTTCAGAACCACTGATCAAGGACCTTATGTGCCATCAAAACCAGTGGTTTGTATGTTTCTTTTGTTCCACTTTTAATTCTAGGATCCATGGGAAGCCACTAGAAGCTCTTAAATAAAAGAGTATCTTTATCAGATTTGAGGTTTTTTTCCATGCTCATTCTGGCATCAGGGAGAGAATGAATTGAATGAGTAGGGACAAGCACAGATATAGAAGATTAGGTGACTTGTGGGACGGAACTAGCAGTGAACAATGAAAAGTTGATGGATTCAAGGTACACTAAGAGATGAAACTGACAGGAAATTATCAATTGATTGGGCATGGATGTTAGAAAGAGTGAAGGGGTCAGAGTGGACTCCTGGGTTTCTGTAAGGAATAGCGGATTGCCACAAGATGCTAGCATTTACCAAATAGGCAACAGTGCAAGAGGATCAAGTTTTGAATTCCATCCTGGGGATTTGAGTCTGAAATGCAAGAAGTTGAGTATGTATGTCTAGAATACAGATACAAGTCTGGGAGTGAGCATCACACCGACGAACTCGATACTCTCTCTTCTCTCGTAACACACTGGTTCCAGGGATTACAAGTGATTAAAGAAATGAGAAAGGGGCTGAATTAGGAAGAAAGTATGAAATGTTGCAGTAGGAAGAGGGTTTTTTTTTTTTGGTTTCAGCTTGTTTAAAGTATGGTCAAGATGTACTTCTTTTAACTATGCTTAAGATAATGCATTGCCTGGTCTGAGAAAGAGAACAAAAAAGATCAATAAAATTTCTAAATGATCCTTCAAAGCAGTTTTTTTCTTTTCTATTTTTCTCAGAACTGAAGGGAGGTCACAATTCATATGCAGTTCCTAGTAGCAGCTAAAGTCAAGAATAATCCAGCTCTAATCATTTCAATAAAAAGGTTTTTTGATTTTTATTTAAGATATTAATAGATCTATATATACCAATGTAATTTGTTCTTGATGTTAGAAAAATAAGTCTAATGTTGTCTCACCCATCAAGGGGACCAGTTTTCCTGACTCAGGTTTTACTTCCATGGAGAATCTGAAAACAGTGACTACGATATCAGGAAACTATGGGTGACTAGAGAACAGCAGTCACAAAAAGTTTTCCAGAAGTAACCAGCAGTGCTTCTCTGAGAAAAATTGAGTTTCCCAACAAAATGACCATTCTCCTATGGCTTGGTAGATCTCAGGTGTGGGCCCTGTAATCACTCATCTCTAAAGTTAACAGAGCTGTCGATGCAGACAAACAATTGGTAGAGGGCAGTCAAAGACATGGCTTTCTTTCAGCAAACGCATTCTCCCAAAAGATAAAATAACAGATCTTTACAGATTATTGGAACAAGAGCAATAGATGAAAGGCAAGACAAAACAAAAAATTGGTTAGGACTATAGGAGAAATAATTTATAATTAGGAGGTTTATTTATCTGTTCTTCTAGGTCAAAAAGCTTAAGTATGTTTGATAACTATCTATTTAAAAAACAGCAGCTATGCTTACTCATTGTAACAGGAAAGTTCAGACCAATAGTGAAAGCCCAACAGTGAAAGAGACCTCATACTCACAAATATTAAGCCATGTGACAGCCATTTTTACCACTAGAATTGCATTTTTTAAGTAATAAGTCATTTTTAGATCTTAAGAGTTCACTATAACTACTCAAGGGTTCCCTGTGGAAGGACGTTAGGGACGTTAGCCGGCAGTGTATCTCTTGGCTGGGGGCACTGTGATTGGCAGAAGCCCATGACATAGCAGTTGTTAAATATTTTGAATATCTCTCCTGGGCCTACCAAAAGCCATTGCTGGCTAAAACCTGGAGGACTAGTTCCACTTTATCAAAGAGATATGGTTAATCTAAAATGATACATGGTATGAAAAGCATTCATATTTGGCTTTGAAATGTATTTTTGTACTAACATTTCAATGTGTGTCTGATGTTCTGAGAAATTACTTCAAAGAGATTAATGAAGCCATACTGTGAAGACCTGACTTAGGAGAGCTGGGAAATTGTCCAGCTTTCTCTTCATTCTGCTTCCCCGCTGAACTCCTCTTTGACACCCACTCTCTGACACCACAAGGAATAGCTAAAATGTCTTTTAGAATAATGTCAGTCCTTATTGAATGAGAGTTTGAATACCACAGACTTTTCTTGCAGCAGGCAATGCTGATTTTTTAAAAATAACTATATTTGTTGATTATATTTTCAGTATGCATTTTCTTTTCATCTTTTCTTTTTCTAACAGTCCCTGGTTTTCATTTAGAGATCCCAGCGCTTCCAGGAAAATTGGCTCGCCTCCCATCTCCTGATGTGTGTAACATGACCTGGGCATCCTCCAAGCTTCAGGTGTGTGAATGTGACCTTGACTCAGTGCATCCTATTTCCTTCACACAGTCATGGGCTTCAGACAGGAATATTCATTCTAAGCTAGTCCAACAACAGTAAACCTCAGGACTGTTGAAGTGTCGCAGCTGGGCTCCCTTCCTTCAGATGATTTCATATGTAGATGTGCAGACTAAATCTGTTACAATCATTTTAATAAAGTCATTATGAGGAAAACTTAATATATGAAGATGCACAGAGTTGAGAGACACAGAGCTGGGTCCCTCATGATGCGATAAACCTCTGGATGAAGTCGTGCCTGAGCCCTGCACTTCCCCTTCCACCAATGCATACACTCAGCCAACAATTTCCTTTTTTTTAAGCCAGTTAAAGCAGGGCTTTCTGTTATTTGCAATTTAAGTCCTTCTAATTAAAACAGTAAGTCAACAAACAGGTAATTAAGCAGATTAGGAACTGTCAATTATCTTAAAATATAAATGCTGCCAATTAATATAAAAGAGAATTTCACCACGGTAATCACTAGTTGACAGACACATTCACTTCTCTTTTCACATGTGCACGCACACACACATATATACTCACGCACCACCAATCTATGCTGCCTGCTGCATTTTAATTCAGTTGAGCTGTATATTTTCAGAGAATACATGGCATGGAAATGTAAAAGTAATCTCTATGTTACGAGTCAAGCTTCACTTGGTCCTGGGAGAGCAACCTGCAAGAAAGCCAAAGTATACCAAATATTAGGACGATCAGCCTCTGAAGTTCCAGTAGATTAAGATTCTGTGATTTAATCAGAAATAAATTGGATCTTTTTGTACAAAGACGTATACAAATTTTGATTGAATAAAGATAATCAGAAATGGAATTAGCAAAGAATAAAAAATAATAAATCAAATGCTATGAATTGGACTTGCCTTTATGCAATCATAATCTTCATACTGGCATGCCATCATTGTCAAATTTTGAAATAGCCAGCAGGCAGAGTCTTATGGCCTTTTTAGGTATTTCTTTTGTTATACTATCCAAGTAATAACAATTTTCTTATGTGTGTTAGAACCAAAGGTAAAAATAAGAGAAGTCAATAGTCAGCAAAGTTAATGAAGTGAAAATAATCTGTCATTTTTTGCAATATGATGGTAAGTATAAATATACAATGAGTCTTTTCTCCAAATTTTGCTACGACAGTTTCTTTGACCTATGATACAGGAGTTGCACAAAAACACATCAACCAGATAAAATTTGGCCAATATTCCTGGGTATCTGCATAGAGGTAGTTAAAAAATTAATAAAGAGAGTGTTGTGATCCAAGGTCGTAATGCTGTTGTTCCAACCCCATAATTAGGTAATTTCTTTCTCTAAGAAAAATTCTTGGAGATGCTTCATTAGCCTTGCCCTATAGTCAGAACAACTGCAGGGAGGCTGTTCCTAAAAGCGCTCGCTGACACATGCTGCCAGGGTAATGGCTTCCGTCGGCACTCGTCTTTCCGCTGCAGAGACGTGCGGGACCGATTGACAGGCTCATCATCACAAACTGGGAAACAGGAATCAAGACATAATAGAAAGCTAAATCCATTTCTGCCACAGCATCCAGAGAGAAAGGCAGGAAGAGAAAGTTTGGTGACGGAAGAGGCGGTTTGGGTGGCTTTAGTGGCAGACATATAGGATTGAGTTAGCAACTGAATTCCAAAATGCAGCAGAATCTGAGAGTTTTCAAGAAAAGTCACTAAGAAATCAACAGCTGGTTTTTGGTAGGAAGGAATTCTAAAGCGAGAAGCTATGCTTGCGACATAAGTAGGCAGAGGAATAAATAGTCCTACCTATAGACTCCTGACTACTTGTAATTCAAAGACAGAGGAATTTCTTACATCGTTATATCATATATCAACTGTGTGTTGATAGCCAAAGAAATTTTATAATATTCATGGACTTTTTCTTTTTAAGCACATGGGAGCAATGTGAGGTGTCTCCCTCCTCATCCTGGCGGTGAACTTATAAATAAAAAAAAAAAAAAACAAGATTGTGATTATTGAGTTCAACTGTAAATGCTATTTATAGAGGATTAAAGCAGAAAAACACAAAACAGTTTTACATCATCATCACTTTAGCCTAACATCATCATCATTATTATGATCATCATCATCTTCATCACAGACAGCTGAACTATACATTGTAACTTGTAAATATTGACATATCTAATGTGAGACGGTGTTATCAAGAGGTGAATTTCTGTGCTGTGAGCATAGAGGAAAAATCTGCTCAAACGGGCAATTGTTGAAGTGCCAAAAGCACTCCATAAACAGGATCACAGTTTCTATATAACAGGTATATCCGAGTGTAGGGGAAGCTACATTCTATTCATGGCTCAAGAACTCTGACCATAGAGATATTACAATAACTCTCCATGTTCTAACTTCATGGTGACCTAGCAATTTTTTAATAATTATTTGGCTTCTCATGTAAAATTTCCTGTAGTGGTGAATATAATTATTATTCTCAGTGATTATTAGTCATTTGACATTCAAATTTTTATGCATCAGCTCCTTGTTAGTGTACTTAACAGGAGACTGTCCCCTTCAATTCTATGATCTCCAAATTTAATTTAATTTCTAATCCTGAGAAAAAGAGGGACAGATCTTGAAACAAAGAGACCCATCTATGCAGCAAGACATTCTTCTCAGGTAGCCGCCCAATCTCTTCCTCCTGAGCCTTTGGTTTTCTGACTTTCTTTCTCTTCCCTTCCATTTACCAAAGGAAGAATGATTGATGTTAATAATGCTTCTAATTGTCACTTTTGCTAATTCATGATAACGATCCTAAGAAGACTTGGTATATACTCAAATTAATTCTTTATTAGCAAGATGTGAGTAAATAGCAAAAGAGACTAGGAAAGGAAAGTGCAGATACTAATTCAAAGGAAAGCATATATCTGAAAGGTAAACATTTCTGCAGTCATAATAGTCATTTGAAGCACTAGAAAAATTCACAAAACAATGAGAAAGCTTCCAAAATATTTTAAAAAAATGGAAGCAATGATGGATTTTTCTCACATTTGTCAAATTTACAAATTTAAATAAATGCATCCAGTTCTAAAGGGAAATGAATATACATTTCTCATGGGAGTCTATGTTTGTATAAATCTTTTGGAAAGCAATTTATTAGTAGATTTCAAGTATCTGAAAATACGTCCACAGACTCGGCACTGGAAATTAAGTTACTGAGATAGCATTCTAGGGAATAATTCTATATGCAGAAACAAGGTTCATATACAAAGATGTTCACTGAGACATTGCTTACAACCTAACAAAATTGATCAAACTCAATAACCTACAATAAGAAAATATTTAATAGTACATCTATTGGCTGGACTATGAAAACAATGTTTACTAGCATATTGGAATAACAAAAAATATTTACATTAGTTTTTTTTTCAGTGAGTAAAAGGACAAAAAATTCATCAGTGCAATTTAAGTGGTAGACATCACATAAATTCATTTAAGAAAAATAAAATAACTATATTAAAATAATTTTATAGTTGTCTTTGGATGATATGATTATAGGTATTTTTTACCACTCATTCTTCATTTTTTATATTTTCAAAATTTTATTAATAAGCTTGCATTGGTTTCATAATGGAAAATTGCTTCCTGTTGATTTAATATTTAGAAACACTGGTTGGTAGCAGAAATGGAAATTGTCACTCTAGATAAATGGATAAATGTATAAGCATAACATCTCTCTCAGGTACTTCTTTTAAGCATTTTCCACATTTGAATCCTACACTATTCTTCCACTGATTTATTCAATTTATCCAACAAATATTTATAGAGCAATTACTGCATATCTGGTGCAATGATGTGCTCTGGGAATGCAAAGAGACTTTGTGCCACGAGATTGAAATCATGGCACATCGAGAGACTGAAATTTATCTTGAATTGATGGGCGAAACCTTGAAAGTGTTTTCCAGAAAGTGACGATCAAACGCATTTTGGAAAGATCACTTTTTTGAGTGAGAAGAATGGATTGGCGAAAATGTAAAAGCAGAGAGAGAGTGAGATGGAAGAAGATTTTATGATCCAAATTATTTGGATTGACCCATTATCAGGTAATTCTTTTCTAATATTTGATGAGTTTACATGATTAGAATTTCGAGTCTAATATAATGTCATACTTTAGACAATCAGTAATTGTGTATGATGATTATTGTGATTACCACTTCTAAAAATGCACAGAAAAAAAGTACATTATTCGTTTTATAGAATCAAGGCACTGTTTTAATGGGCTATTTTCCCATAGCTCTTAAATATTTGTCTAGTAAGTCGCTGAGTGAGGAAGGGCAGAGAGGTAAGCTGTCAATTTGATCTGTCCAAAAGCAGTCCACTTTGCTCATGTATCCAGATTTATTTATACAAATAAGGATCTTAATAAACCCTGTATTAATTTGCCAGAACTGCCATAACAAATTACCACAGATTGGGTGGCTTAAACAACAGAAATTTTCAAAATTTTGGAAGCTGAAAACCCAAGATCAAAGTGTCAGCAGGTTTGGTTTCTTTGGAGGCCTCTCTCCTTTGCTTACAGATGGCCACCTTCTTGCTGTGCCCTTGTATGGACTTTTCTCTGTGCAAGCACAAGTCCCTGGAATCTTTTTTCTTATACAGACATCGGATTAGAGCCCTACCTTTATAATCTCAATTAACTGTAATTCCCTTCTTAAAGGCCCTATCTCCAGATACAGTCACATTCTACGATACGAATGGTAAGGCATCCTCATGCGAATTTTGGGGAGATAGAATTCAGCCTATAACAATAGCTGTTTTAGTACACTGTATGAATTATAAGTTATAGGAGATGTTATTTATTTCAATTTCCTGAAATCAAGGCAAATAACTTACAAAGCATTACCACTTGGCCAGGGAAATATATATAATTACAGAAACCAAGCATAGTACTTTTATTTCCTCCAAGCTGTATATTGAGATATAATATATATATAACATTGTGTAAATTTAAGGTGTACCACATGATCGTTTGAAACACTTATATACACTAACTTATCACCACAATAAGGCTAGTTAAAACATCCATCACCTTACATAATTACCGTTTTTCTTCTGTAGTGAGAACATTTAAGAATTACTGTCTTAGCAACTCATCTGATATTTTGAATACCAAGTACAAAATGTCAGATGAAGGCTTTTCAATGGTTTTTCGTCAGATAGAAAAATTACTTTAAAATGACATCCAAAATACGTTTATCAGGTTTAGAACCAGGGAAAATACCAAGTGATGACAACATCTCCTGAAGGTAAAAAAAAAAAAACAAAAAAAACCCCACCTATTTCTAAAGAAAGAGAGTCAAGCATTTGTATTTCTTAGTAACCAATTGGAAAATTAGAGAACAGGTTAATAGTAATGCATAAATTCAAAATCATAATAACATAAAATATGGAATTGGGGAACTTTTACAATTTTTGAAGGAAAAGGCCTTTAGCACCACTTATTACACCAAAATAAATGATGCCGTGAGCATTGCCTACTTGGGGAAAAGCATAAGCATTGAGTGCCAAGTGAGTTGAAAACAATTTTCTTAGTCATATTTGTATATCTAAAGTAACAGGTACTTCAGTTTTGAGTTTACTGAAATATACAGCATTATTTTTGCTGATGCTTTACGTTCCTGAGAAAAATATGAACAGAGAGAGAGTAGTGCTAGCTTACTCACACAATGCCACACCCTTAGTTCTCTTCAAGTATCATTTTCTCCTGGAGATAAAGAAAGAAAAAGAAGTGACTTTAGAACAAAGAACGGTGTTAATCATAGGTTTTGAAGAATCTATTTGTCTGGGCCAAGTTTCTCTATTAAACTGGAATAAAAATAGTACCTACTATTTTTAACAACTTAAGCAAGTTGTTGTAAGGATTAAATAAGATAATGACCGTTACCTGCTTAACTCAATGTCTACAACTGAATAAAAGGAGGGGCTTTGGCTCCTTCTAGTCCTTCATATTCTCTTTTTTTTATCCAAAAACTAGGGGAGGGGTAGTACTGGAGTTTTGGAAACCAGAAACATCAAGTCACATCCCAGTCCAGAATTATTATTATTTTGATTTGTGTGACTTCTCTTTATGTAAGAGCAGCCCTAATATTTCCTATAGGTTGAAAAGTTTCTTTCCAACGCAACACTGGTAGATAAGTACCAGGAAAGTCTTCTTTCAAAAAAAATATCTACTTTTCAGGCCTGTTGTGTTATTTTCCTGAAATTTCACATTGAATGATTCATCTATTGATGTCAAGCATTGATCTGTCTTCTTTACAATAGAAATATCCTTACAAGAGCAGGTTTTAAACCTTTCTCTTTGGTAGCACAACACTTTATTAAAACAAGCCCTGATGGCATTTGAGAATACAAAATAAGTAAAAACAGAGCTACTTTGGTTGAAGCAGACTCAGGAAGCCAGGAGCCCAGAACACTAAGCTAAAATAGAAAATTTGGAATACCATCATATTGTAGAATGTCATGTTTCCCAGTGAATAATTTGAACAATTCATTTTCCGCAAAGGCCACAAAAATGGTAAGTGTAACTAAAGTAGAAAGGGAACAGAAATTAAAGTGTCTTTGGAATTGAGGCTGGTACTAACTAACACTTTCTGGATCTTTTTTTCTGGGGATGCTTTTTTCTCTATGGCTTAACTATAGCTACAGGAAGTATATGAAGAGAACTTGTTTCCCCACCAGTCTGCTTTTCCTAGAATCATTTTATCAGTGTTCCCGGTTGCTCACCAAACCATGTGGTTGTCGATCTCCAAGAAGTACATTTTCATACACAGAGTGATTTTAAATTGTATAATATTATAATTTGCTCAATTAAGTTTTTTAAATGAGCCTAGTGATTTTTAAATGCCTAGGTGGTACTGGAGTACTTAGACTAAGAAATTAACAGCCACCACTTCACTGACTGATTTGGAAATTATCTACTCAATTATAAGTCATGTAGCCATTTCCAGATGTTCATAAGTTATTGCTTATTCAGAGGACTGGCTATATTGGTCTTTATATATTTTTAGGTTTATTAGACTATGAACATATACTGTAATTACGAGATGCAGATGAGCAACCATCTGCAGATATTTCTCCTCCTCTCAAGGACTTTCAGATCAAACTGAGTCATATTCCACTGATGAGTTTCCCCTGGATTAAAGCTTTACAGCACTGTAAATGACAATAATTATGGTGCTGAAAATATAATGTTTCTTTGAACTAAAAACTTCCTTTTCTGTCTCTTCATGCTTTTAAAATAACTTCTAAAATAACATCTTGTGTGATACGTTAATAAGCCCTTTAGGTCAACGTTACTAGTTATGTTTTAAATGGATTATTATTGATAAGTGAGCAATTTATTTTTAGGTCACAATTTGGGGACCAAAAACAGCAACTTAAATATTTGAGGATAATTCTTATTAAAGATATATCTTCATCCAATTAGTCACTTCAGCACAGCTTCCTTTTTAGTGCAAAGACTCATCCTATCTCAGTTGTGGTGTGTGTTTGTTTTATGGGTGTTTTGAGGAAATATTTATCAGAAATGTTTACAGTAGAGAGATCCTCTGGAAGTTCTCCAGGTACTCCTGCCGTATCCTAACATTGCAAATGGAACATTCAAATTTGATCAGCGAATTTTGCTTATGAAAAATGAAGTCACAGCGATCATTTGAAACAGGGATATATTTTTAAATTGTGTTTTCCTTTGTCTTGTGGAGTACACACTCAAAAATATATCATTTCAATATTATGGAGCAAAAGAGTATGACTTTATATGGTCACTTGGAGAACACTAGCATTGTTTTTGAATTATAACAAAATAATAGGCTTTGGGAAGTTAATTCAGAGACCAATAAAACTAGCATATCCAGTTTGAAAGATTTCCTCCCAATCTCAATGTTACATTATTGAACACACGTTTATTGCCTGTCTAAAATGGTCAGAGCTCTATCGTACATTTGGTGGGTCCAGAGAAAAGTAAAACATGGTGTTTTTTTTTTTTTATTGAGGTTATGATAGTTTAAAACCTTGTGAAATTTCAGTTGTACATAATTATTTGCCAGTCATATTACAGGTACACAACTTCACCCTTTGTACCCACCCCAACCCCCGTTCCCCCTGGTAACCACTAATCTGTTCTCTTTGTCTATGTGTTTGTTTATCTTCCACGTATGAGAGGAATCATACAGAGTTTGTCTTTCTCTATCTGGCTTATTTTGCTTAATATAATACCCTCAAGGTCCATCCATCTTGTTGTGAATGGGACAATTTTATCCTTTTTATGGCTGAGTAGTAATTCTATTGTATGTGTGTATACATATATATATATACACACACCATACCTTCTTTATCCAGTCATCAGTTGATGGGCACTTAGGTTGCTTCCACATCTTGGCTTTTGTGAATAATGCTTCAATAAACATAAGGGTGCATAGGTCTCTTTGAATTGCTGATTTCAAGTTCTTTGGATGGATACCCACTTGTGGGATGGCTGGATCATATGGTAGTTCTATTTTTAATTTTTTGAGGAATCTCCATACTGTTTTCCATAGTGGCTGCACCAGTTTGCATTCCCACCAGCAGCGTATGAGGGTTCCTTTTTCTCCACAATCTCTCCAACATTTGTTATTTTTTTGTTTTGGTTATTTTAGCCATTCTAATGGGTGTAAGGTGATATCTTAGTGTAGTTTTGATTTGCATTTCTCTGATGATCAGTGATGAGAGTATCTTTCATGTGTCTATTGGTCATCCGTATATCTTCTTTGGAGAAATGTCTGTTCATAACCCCTGCCCATTTTTTGCTCAGGTTGTTTGATTTTTTGTTGTTGAGTTGTATGAGTTCTTTATATATTATGGAGATTAACCCTTTGTTGGATATATGATTTGCAAATATTTTTTCCCAGTTGGTGGGTTGTGTTTTTGTTTCAATCCTGTTTTCCCTTGCCTTGAAGAAGCTCTTTAGTCTGATGAAGTCCCACTTGTTTATTCTTTCTATTGTTTCCCTTGTCTGAGAAGACACAGTGTCCAAAAAGCTCCTTTTAAGACTGATGTCAAAGAGTGGACTGCTTATATTTTCTTCTAGAAGTCCTATGGTTGCAGGTCTTACCTTTAAGTCTTCAATCCATTTTGAGTTTATGTTTGTGAATGGTGTAAAAGAATGTTCTATTTTCATTCTTTTACATGTGACTGTCCAGTTTTCCCAACACCATTTGTTGAAGAGACTTTCTTTTCTCAATTGTATCTTCTCAGCTCCTTTGTTGAAGATTAGCTATCCATAGATATGTAGTTTTACTTATGGGCTTTCAAGTCTGTTCCATTGATCTTTGCACCTGTTTTTGTACCAGTACCATGCTGTTTTGATTACTATGGCTTTGTAGTATATTTTGAAGTCAAGGATTGTGATGCTTCCAGCTTTGTTCTCTTTTCTCAGGATTGCTTTAGCAATTCGGCATCTTTTGTTGCCCCATATGAATTTTAGGATTCTTTGTTCTATTTCTGTGAAGAATGTGATTGCAATTCTGATTGGGATTGCATTGAATCTGTAGATTGCTTTAGGTAGTATGGACATTTTAACTATGTTTATTCTGCCAATCCATGTGCATGGAATGTCTTCCCATCTCTGTATGTCGTCATCAATTTCTTTCAGGAAAGTCTTATAGTTTTCATTGTATAGGTCTTTCACTTCTCTAGTTAAATTTATTCCAAGGTATTTTATTCTTTTTGTTGTGATTATGAATGGGATTGTGTCCTTGAGTTCTCTTTCTGTTAGTTTGTTATTAGAGTATAGAAATGCTACTGATTTATGTAGGTTGATTTTGTATCCTGCAACATTGCTGTAATTGTTGATTACTTCTAGTAGCTTTCCGATGGATTTTTTAGGATTTTCTATGTATAAGATCGTGTCATCTTCAAACAGTGAGAGTTTCACTTCTTCATTGACTATTTGGATTCCTTTTATTTCTTTTTCCTGCTTAACTGCTCTGGCCAAAACCTCCAGGACTATGTTGAATAAGAGTGGTGAGAGTGGGTTCTCTTGTCTTGTTCCTGTTCTCAGAAGGATGGCTTTTAGTTTTTCCCCATTGAGTGTGATTTTGGCTGTGGGTTTATCATATATGGCCTTTATTATGTTAGGGACTTTCCTCCCATACCCATTTTATTGAGAGTTTTTATCATAAATGGATGTTGGATCTTGTCGAATTCTTTCTCTGTGTCTATTGAGATGATCATGTGGGTTTTTTTCCTCATTTTGTTAATGTGGTGTATCAGGTTGATTGACTTGCGGATGTGGAACCATCCCTGTGTCCCTGGTATAATCCCACTTGATCATGATGTATGATCTTTGTAATGTATTGCTGTATTCAGTTTACCAATATTTTGTTGAGGATTTTTGCATCTATGTTCATCAGTGATATTGGCCTGTAATTTTCCTTCTTTGTGTTTTCCTTGTCTGGTTTTGGTATCAGGATGATGTTAATTGTGTCTTTTGATGACAGAAATTCTTAATTTTGATGTAGTCCAATTTATCAATATTTTTCCTTTAATAATAGGTGGTTTGGGGGCTCTATTTAATAAATCTTTGCCTACTCTAAGGTCACAAAGATGACTCCTTTTATTTTCCTTTATATCATCTTTATTGGTTTATCTTTCATATTTAGATCTGCAATCTATCTGGAACTAAGTTTTGTATACGGTGTAAGGATGGAGTCAAAATTCATGTTTTAATGTGAATATCCAATGATTTAGCACACCAAGAACATTGCGTTGTCATAAATCAGGTAGTTGCATATGAAGATGTTTTTCTAGATTCTATTTTATTCTATTGGCCATTTGCCCTCCTCTACCCAACTTGGACCAAAATCATAGTTACTTAATTACTCTAGCTTAACAATGTTTCAGATACTGGTTGTATAAGTCTTCCAGGTTTGTATTCTGCAGAATCGCTTTGGCTATTCTTGACCTGTGTATTTCCATTTGAATTTTAGAATTTCCAAAAAATTCATGGTGCAATTTCTATTGAGATAGCATTGAATACGTTGATAATTTAGGGAGATTTGACTTCAAAATGGAGTCTTCTAATCCATGAATAAAGTATATCTCTCCCCTACTTAAGTTTTTTATAATTTCTCTCAATGTGTTTGATAGATTTTAGCATAATGATCTTCCACATCTTTTGTTACAGTTATTTCTAGGTATTTACGTTTTTAGTTGCTATTGTAAATTCTGCTGTTATCTATTTGTTTGAGGCTGGCATATACAGATTTAATTCATTTTACGCATTGACCTTCTATCTTGTATTGACATTGTACCTTGTATCTGGCAACCTTGTAACTTCTCTTAATAATTCTTATAGTTTACGAACAACTAGATACACAAGCATGTCACCTGAAAATAATAGTTTTATTTCTTACTTTCTAATTCATGCGTTGTTTACACCTTTTACTTAACTTTCTGTACTGGCTAGGATCTCCAGTACAATATTGACTACAAGAATGACAGAGGGCTTAATTATCTTGTTCCAAGTCACTGAGAAGAAAGAATTCAATACTTCGTTATTGCATATAACATTGCAGGTTTATTTGGTAGACATTATGTATCTGTTTGCTATAAATTGTTCTTTTATTATAATATGTTTATCATAACATGTCATGTTTAATTCTATCAAAAATCATTTTCTGCATCATGATGATCACGATGATCATATGGTTTTTCTGATTCTTCTCTTAATATAGTGAAATTAATTGATTTTTTAACGTTGAACCAACTTCGAATTTCCAGAATATAAGCTACCCAGTCATGATGTAGTTTCCTTTTTTTTTTTTTTAAAGATTGGCACCTGAGCTAACAACTGTTGCCAATCTTTTTTTTTTTTTCTCCTTTATCTCCCCACCCACCCCCCGCCCCGTACATAGTTGTATATCTTAGTTGTGGGTCCTTCTAATTGTGACATGTGGGACGCCGCCTCAACGTGACCTGACGAACAGTGCCGTGTCCGCGCCCGGGATCCGAACCCTGGACCGCCGCAGCGGAGCGCGCCAACTGAACCACTGGGTCACGGGGCCGGCCCCGTAGTTTCCTTTTTTAAGTATTCCTAGATTTGATTGGATAAGATGTTTTAATTTACATTCAGTTGAAAGGATAATCTATAATTTTCATTTCTTTTAACATCCTTGCTGTGTTTTAAATAAAGGTTATGCTGGTCTCATCTCAAGAGATGGGTGGCATTCCAAATTTCCATTTTTTCTAGAAGATTATGGGCAAAATTTTTGCTATTTCTTCCTTAAAATTTTGGAGTACATCATTGATGAAGCCAGGCTTTGAGTTTCCTTTGTTAGGAGCTTTTCAGTAATGTATTTCATTTCCCTAATTAATACAAACTATTCAGACTTTTTATTGTTTATCTGCTGTGGAAGTTTGTATTTTTCTTTTGAGAAACGTCCTTTTAATATATACTGTCAAATTCATTAACATAAAGCTGTTGTTAACATTTTCTTATTCTCTTTTTGAAGTCTCTAAAATTTGTAGTAATATAACTATTTTTACCCATGATGTTGGTGCTTTGTGTATTTTTTTTTCTTGTTCAAACTTGCTGGGGTTTATCTGTTTAATTATTTTTTCCAAATTATAAACTTCTGTCTTTGTTAATTTTCTCTATAATACATACATACATATTTTCTATTTCATTGATTTCTGCACCTAACTGTATTATTTCTTTTCTTTTATTTTACCTGGATTGGATGTACTATTCTTTTTCAACCTATGTAAGAGGAATATGAACTTTTCCTTCCTAATATAGATATTCAAAACTATAAATTTCTCTTTAATACCTGATTTAGCTGTACCTCAATTATTTTGATATTTTTTACCTTCATTGACTTTCAGTGCAAATTATTTTCTAATTTCTTTTTGACTTTGTTCATTACTTAATTTGATCTGTTATTTGGTAATTTAGGATTGGGTCCTTTATCATTATGAAATGTCTCCCTGTATACCTAATAGTACCTCTCGACCTAAATGCCACTTTGTCTGATATTAGAATGGAAATGCCCACTTTCTTTTGGTTAACGTTCCTACAATATATCTATTTCAATCCAATTTTAATTTGTCCTTCCTAGGTTGTGTCCTTCCCCATCTTTCATCGTTTTATTTGGATGAATCTTTTTGTATCATTCTATGTTTTCTTTGTATTAATTTTTAGTTATACATTATTATATGCTAGAATATACATTTTATTTTTGGATAATATATATTTTTTGATTTGAATATATATCTGATTTGATTTCAAGCAATATGTATACTCTCAAATGCTAGTATGAATCAAAATCACCTGAAGAGTTTCTTAAAACAGAAATTGTTAAGCCTTATCCTGCATTCAGCTGGTCTTCAGTGGGGCCAAGAATATGCATTTCCATCAAATTCTCAGCTAATGTTAATGCTGCTGGTCTGGGGACTATCAAAACCACTAAACTAGAAATTACAGAATGCTACCTTATTATACCAATGTCTCATATGAAATATTAATTTAACACTTCCTTGTTATCGCTAGAAACTTAGGCCATTAACTTTATATCATTTCTACCATTTTCATCGTTGTTGCCATACATTTTATTTCTGGGTATATTTCGAATTTTATAAAATATAATAATTGTTTTATATTGTCAATATTTGTTTATATTTACCCACACTTTACTCATTCTGTTGTTCTTCATTTCATTTGAAATTTATGAATGGGATTATTTTCCTTTTCTATGAAGAATTTTATTTAGTATTCATTTTAGTTCAGGAAACTGATTATTTTCTCAGTTTTTCTCTTTTTAAAAATGGTTTATTTTGCCTTTATTTTGAAGGATATTTTTATTGGATATTGAATTTTTGATTGATGATTATTTTCTTTTGGATTCTTAAAGACAACATTCTATTTTCTTCTAGCTTCCAGGGTCCCTCTTGAGAAGCCAGCTGTCTGCTTTATTACTGACTATGTGTCTTTTCTGGATGGTGCTGAGATTTTCTTTTTTGTCTTTGCTTTTCAGTAATTTTACCAAGTTGTAACTAAGTGTGGCTTGGTTTATGTTTATTCTTGGTTGACGAAGATTATTTAATCTATGGGCATATGTAATTTAACATTTTGGAAAAATTCTTAGTCATTTACGTTTCCAATAGTACTTCTTCCCCGTTTGCTCTCTGCTCTCCTTCTGAGATATGTATATATACATATATATATGATATATAACATTTTAGTATAATACCATATTATAGTATAATATGCTTTACTAATTTTATCATATATTATATAATATGTACTATATATACTATATACTGCAATATATCATAGTATATCACAATATACTATGATATATAATCAATTTTTATAATTATTATATATTATATGTATATAATATCTGGCATATATGTAGTATATATAATCTTGTATATGTATATAATTGTTAGATCCCATATGTCTCTTGCACTGTGATTTTTTTTCATTCTTTTTCTCTCTCTGCTTCAGTTAGGTAACGTCTATTGATTTGTCCTCTAGTTTATTAATTCCATCTGTTTCTTAGTCCAAACTGCAATTCAACACATATAATGAGTTACTAACTTCCAATACTATATTTTTTTCTTCTAGAATGTACATTTTGTACATTTGGTTCTTTTTTTTTTATTTTTAGTGCCTTAACAAAAATTATTTACTTAAATCACAATTCCATGTGTTGTTATTTGGGGCTGGGTTCAGTCGTGTGGTTCTACTGCTGCTCTCAACTGGGCTTACTCATGTCTCTGTGGCCAGCCAGTGGGTCTGATGGTTTGGCTTGAAGCTGGCTGGTCTCAGATGGTCTCATTCAGATATTTGGGGCTGGCTGGCTATAGAATCGGACATCTTAATTCTCCTTCATGGTCTCCTGTTCTGTAGTAGGCAACCCGGTGGTCTCATGGTGGTCTCATATTCCAGCATAGCAAAAGAGAAAACCTTTTTATCTTCCTTTTTAATTAAATTTTTCAGTTTTATTGAGATGTAATTGATATATAATATTGTGTAAGTTTAAGATATACAATGTAGTGATTTTATATACGTATATATTGCTAAATGATTATTACAATAACGTTAGTTAACAAATTTGTCATCTCACATCCTTACAATTTTGTTGTGAATGTGGTGAGAACTTTTAAAATCTACTCTCTTAGCAAATATCGAATACAGTATTGTTACCTATAGTTACCATGCTATACATCACATCCCCACAACTTATTCATCTTATAACTGGAAGTTTGTACCTTTTGACCACTTTCACCCATTTTTCTTTTCTCCCACCTCCCACCCCTGTGAACCACCAGTCTTTTTTCTATATCTGTGAGTTGGTTTTTTTAGATTCCACATATAATTAAGATCAAACAGTAGTTGTCTTTCTCCATTTGATTTATTGCACTTACATAATGCCTTCAGGTTTATCCATGTTGTTGTTATGAATGGTAAGATTTCCTTCTTTATTATTGCTGAATGATATTCTGTTATATATCTATATATAAATGTGATATATATATATCACATTTTCTTTAAAATATATATGTCACATTTTCTTTATCCATTCATCTGTTGATGGACATTTAGGTTGTTTCCATGTCTTGGATATGGTAAATAATGCAATTAACATAGGGGTGCAGAGCAAACCTTAGTGTGGAAATACTTCTCAAATCTTTGGCTGCATTGTATTTGCTAAAGGCCTATTGGTCAAAGCAAGGCATATGATCTACTTAGGTAAAAATTAGACTCCATCTCTCTTCCCCTCCCCCCAGTTTTACTGAGATGCAATTGACATACAGCACTACATAAATTTAAGGTGACAGTATTCATTATGAAATGATTACTACAATAAGTTTCATTAACATCCATCATCTCATTTAGATACAAAAAAAGAAAAAGAAAAGAAACATTGTTTTCCTTGTGATGATAACTCTTAGGATCTACTCTCTTGGTTCACTTTTATAAAGTTAACTTATCTCTTGAAATTATCCACACTTTTATTTATTTTGTGCATCTTTTCCTCCTTTAATATAATAAACACAATTATTTTAATATCCATTTCCATTTACTCCAATATTCGGATCATCTGTGAGCTTATTTCAATTGCTTGTGTTTTATATTGGTTATTTTCAAATTTTCTTACATCTATTAAAATTTTTAGACCAGATATTATGTATAATAAAACCAAAAAGCTCCTTGTGATATTATCTCCATAAGAGAAGATATTCCTTTGCTGTGTTAAGCAGATAAGATTGGTCCCCTCCTCTATATCATTGGTTAAGCTGATAAGGGGCTCTGCTACATACTAGCAAGGCTTAGTCTATCTCTGATTTGCTTCAATGCCTGAGTGTAGTTCTGAGCTTTCTCCAGTCCTTAAAGACTATGAGAAGTCAAGCTATGCACTTCAGATTTTCTTGACCCAGCTCTCCTGCCACCAGCCCCAAGCAACTTCAAAATCTGGAAAATGTTTTGAGTGAGAGCTTCATCACATGTTTGAACCAAAGTTTCTCCCACAGAAGATTTTTTTCCTAAGCATCATGGAACTATAAGATATTTCCTCTGTCTTTTGGAAGCATTCAGCCTGACCTGCCAATTTCTCTTGTAACCTTGTGAAAAAGTGAGTGTTCAGTAGCAAAAACCAGCTATGCATTCATGGCATTTATAATCTCTCCTTTATCAGATTTGTCATTTCAAACTTGTCCAACCACCACACACTTTTCTGGGTTCTCTTTTCCTTGGCAGAGGTCTTTTGGCCTTTGTAATCACCAGTATTCTCAAAGACAAAACTAGCTGGCTATTATTAACTGACCTCAGAAAAGTTCTCCTCTATCCACAATTATTGTTCATATATTCCCCATTGCTTTCATAGCTCTCTGACACTTTTACAAACATAATTTGTAATGTATCTGGCTTTTTTTAGTTGATATAGACTGAGAATTGGTTTCCTGCAACACATCCTACTCGGAGACAGAAATTCCATGGTGATGTTTTAACTTAACAAAGGATATTATATTCAGGATTTTCTTGCAATTAAAAATAAATACAAATATTCTCTCTTAAGATGAATCATAAAGAGTATCCAGGAAGAACTGTCTTCTGGGCTGCTCGTTGAAATATATGTAGGTTTTACAAACCCTGTGAAGAGTTGAAGGGTCATTGGAAGCTAAGGAGCAAAGTCATAGAAGCATGAAAATTCATGATGCAATAAGGGATAATTTAGGACTGTATTTACTGCAAATTAGGTTAATTTTAAGGAAGATGTTTTAATTCGCCTATATAATTCTTTAAAGCCACAATATTTGTTAAAATATTTCCAAACACCTTGAAAATCAAGAAGGTACTCAGAAATACATTGATTTCCTCTTAGGGACCTGGTTTTTTAGGTGGCCTGGGATCCATTTTTTTCAAAGGACATCTTTCTCCAAAAATGTAGTATATATTGTTGCAATATCAGGACTCATCTAACAATTTTAAGTCAATAGGATTCATTTATACACAGCAATTGTACTTCAGAAATAGATGACTACCTTGAAATGGACATTTTACTTCTACTTTTTACACTGAATTCCAAAACATATTATCATATTATACGTCAATCAGTATATGTACCCATTTTCATCTTCACATTTTTATTTAAGTTTTACTTGGAAGATTATTGATGATTACTCCTTGTTTTAAGATTATCTGAGAGAGTTGTAAATCATATCTGTTACAAAGGCGCCTTTTCCCACAAAAGCCCTGACAAAGTTACCCAGCCAACATTTAATTCCACTCTTTGACCTACAATATCTTGAATCTTACCAAAAAATAACAGTGAATCCTACTTTTTCTATATTAGCAAGTTTTATTGGACATGACAGTCTGACAGCTTTGCTGTTTCCTGGTCACTCATTTACAAAAGTAAAACCACCTATTCACAGTTACAAGGATAATCTAGGGGAGTAATAACTCAAAAAGAATAAAATGTGATAAGTAAAATAGTTGGTGACTCATAAGTATATATTTCTCTAGGCAATATCTTCTCTAAGTGAATTTTGGTAAAATCATAATTCACCTCAACAGTAAGTACAAAAGTCATTTTACTATGAACTTCTAGCAGTTTAAACTAGAATTGCAGAAGACACACAGATGGCCAACAGGTATATGAAAAGATGCTCAACATCATTAATTATCAGGGAAATGCAAATCAAAACCACAATGAGATATCACCTCCCACCTGTTAGAATGGATATTATCAAAAAGACAGGAATTAACAAGTGTTGATGAGGAAGTGGAATAAAGAGAACCCTTGTGCACTGTTGGCAGGAATGTAATTTGGTGCAGACATTATGGAAAACAGTATAGAGTTGCTAAAAAAATTAAAAATAGAGCTACCATATAATCCAGCAATTCCATTTCTGGGTATTTATCCAAAGAAAATGAAAACACTAACTCGAAAAAATATATGCACTCCCATGTTCATTGCAGCATTATCTACTATAGCCAAAATATGGAAACAACCTAAGTGTCCATCAATAGATGAATGGATAAAGAAATTGTAGTAGATAGATAGATAGATACAGATATAGATATATATTTGAAGGATTATTATTCAGCCATAAACAAGAATAAAATCTTGTCATTTTCATTCAACATGGATGGACCTTGAAATTATTATGCTAAGTGAAATGTCAGACAGAGAAAGAAAAATACCATATGATGATCTCTCTTATATGGGATCTAAAAAAACAAGCTCATAGATACAGAGAACAGATTGGTGCTTGTCAGAGGTGGGAGGTAGGGAGTGGGAGAAATGGGTGAATTGCTTTTTGGGGGTTTTTAGTTTAAATAAATTAAAGACAGAAAAAAAGAAAGAAAACCCAGACCAGTAATGTATGAATATTTGTAAGCTGGCATTGGGTGCAAGTTTACAACTCTGGCCTGTCTCACTGTGTTCTCTCAGGTGCACAATATAGCAACAGGGGCTAAATGGTGGCTCCAGAGCTATTTGACTGAATTACTCCAGGTAGGCTTCAGGAAGTTTGCTCTAGCAACCTGCAAGGCAGATTTGGCAATATCTGGTTTCTTCCTCAAAGGGCATTATGTTTTTTCAGGGTGTCCTATTTCTTTACAAAGCTAATTCACCAGCTAACTCTGTTTATTGAGTTTGCAGCTGAGAGAACACACTTTCTGAAAGAGGAACCAATGATCTGACCAGTAATACTTCAGGTACCAAAGGAAAGATAATCAATTCTTGGGAAATGTGAAGAAAAGGTAGGGCTTAATGAGACATGGATGATAGAAAGACTGGTAGGCGTCAGGCGGTGATCCAGTCATTTCAAACTAAAGTCAACAAAGCAAATTCAGGCATGGCATTAATTTGACACCCCATGATGTGACTGTCCTATCAGCTGATAAGCATGCAGAGCTTGATATGATTAAGCTAAGGGTGACAGGATGAGAAAAGCCAAGGAATGCGGTCTTTCATCCCAGCTCCCATAAGTAGCTCTGGGGTTTTGGACAAGACTTTGTGCTTCTGCAAAACATGGAAGTAATAGCCTTGTCTTTATCATAGGAACTGTGATAAAAAAAAAAATAAGAACATGAGATGTGTTTGAAGGCACATTTCAGATGTTGAGAGTTGGGCCTATCAAATCAAACAGTTTATGAAATAAGAAATGTGCTTGACATAAACACCCCATAAATGTTAACTATTCCTATTATGTCATTATTATTGTATAGCTAATAAGAAGTGGAGCTAGGATCAAACCTCTAAAGATTATGTTCTATATCCTACAACATCCAGGGAGCCCCATGAAAAAACATCATATAAGCCTGAAGCTCTCAGCCCTGTTCACCTTGGGCAGCAGGCAGGAATGGCATGTTCGCAGGTTTGGAAATGAACATCAGTCTGGCAGAAAGAACTCAATAGTGAAAGTAATTAAGTGGGGATAATTTTGAATGGGGAATGAGAAAAGACAAAATTAAAAACTTTAATCTATATGCCCAACTCAATTCCTTTCTTCTTAAAAGAACGTAGCTGCAATCTACCCCAAAGTGAGATCATGTGAGCTTAAGTGGGTGACTGAATCCCCAGACTGGTGGGAGCACGGGTGTGGATGTGGGGCCAACAGGTCATGTATTTGAAATTTAGCTTAAAAAAAGTATTCAAAACTTCCAAAAGAAAAAAACTGAAAAAATAGAACAACCATATCACAGGATCAGAAGACCCTTAAGGTCTTCTCATTCACCTCCTCTCTGATGTACAACTCTTCACTTCAATGTTCCTGACAAGGAATCAACCTCTTGCTTGAATGCCTCTAGTCACAGGAAATTCACCATCCACTGGGACATTTTAAACATCTCACTTTCTGATTCCTCCAATAGTTAGAAAGTTCTTCTTGAACTAGAGGTTAAATTGGGAGCCATATAATTTTCACTCATTGGTCCTAGTTTTGTCCTTTGAAGTCACATGCTAGAAAAAAGAAAGCCCAACTCCTTTTCCCCAAGAGAGTCTTCTCTTCAGGCTCCCTTCCATGGTGGCATGGTTTGAAGTGCTCTCGTCAGTCTGCCTACTTTCTGGACAAGTTTCATTTGTTAATACCATCTTCAAAATGTGGTTCCCATACTGAAAGTTATAAAATCTCTGTTGCAGCTGTTACCAATGTGAAAACACACATGTACATGCAGAAATAAAGTTCCTCAAACTGTATTTTCATCCATCCCACATTTCATATCATATTGTCAAATGCCTTGCTAAAATCCAAGTGTATTATATCTATGGCATGTTTATGATCTATCATGATATTGATTCAATCAAGAAAAAAGAAACTAAGATATTAAGAAAGGTGCCCAGAAATGGACCCAGCTCCCAGGTGACAACACAGGGATGGGTAGGACCTGTGCCTTCCTTGTTCTGAACACTAATTTCCTATTAGTTCCACTTCAGATCACATTAACCTACATGGAAGTCAGAGCTAATTTCTGACTCAAACTGATCTTTGGGTCAGGTCACAGGCTCAGATATTTGTTTCTTTGTTTTAATACAAGAGTAACAGAAGAGTTAACAAGATAACGTATGATGTATTTTGCTGCCCCACTCAAGAAGAGGTCAGCTTCTAAAAGCCCTCCATGTGGGATTTTGTGCAGGGATCCTGCAAGAGGTGAGGAAGGAGGGAAATACTTTGAGTAGGGGAGGTGGATGAGGCAGACCATGGAGAGAACGGGTGCTTCCCTGAGACAGGGCAGAAATGGGGATGGGGTGGCAGGGACTAATGGTGCTCATTAGCAAAGAAGGCTGCTGCCAGGGGCATTTTGAGCCCTCCTAGAGAAGAGTGTCCAAGAAACAAGGGTAGACTCCAGGGCTGACCCCCAGCATGAAGTAGCAGAGAGGTGACCTTACAGGGAGAGAGCAAAGGGAGCAAGGGCCCAGCCAACAACCTGCTTCTGCCCCACAGACACCCAGGTGTGCTGGGGATCCTAAAGGGATGGAGCAGGCCCAGGAGGGGACTGAGGATGAATTTGTAGCCACCTCACTGGGGAGCAAAATAAATCTGACTCATAGAAATAAAAGCATGTGATGTGGTGAAAATTAAATTAAATTAAAAAATGAGCTACAATTGCAATGAAAATAAAATCTGTATGTTTCAAAGGTGGAATTAGATTGAGTATCAAGGTCTACATAGTATGTACTTAACAAAAGCAGTTTGGGATTAGATGGAAATGACTCTTTTCTGCCAGAGATGGAGAAAAGGTGAAAGATAGCTAGAACAAAACATGAAAATTGGTTCAGAGTTCAAGTTATTTAGCTTAGTCTCTTGAATTCTTCAATCACATATTAGTCTAATTCCTAATCACTCTAAACATTATCTAATGTAATGGCTGGCCTCCTGTGCTAAAGTAGTCCCTGCTAACTGTCCCTGAAAGATATGCACACATAGGTACCTGGAAATCTCTATTCCACTCTGCAGAACTTTCCCAATCATCTCTCAAATCAAATCAACTTCTACCTGCTGCCTTCAAGACCCACCATTTTTCAGTTACCTTCCCGAAAGTGTTGATCTCTCATCACATTCCATTTCATCCTCTTTTGGGAATGCTAGAATTCAGAGATATTGCTGAGTTGTGATAATGGTTATTTTTAGGTGGAGTGCATGAAAGTGGAAGAGGGAAGTGTGCGTTGCTGAGGTTGGAAAGGCAGTGGGTTGCTGAGAATGCCAGACAATTAGGATTCGACAGAAAATAGTGAGTTTTTATCCCCCAATTATGGTTACACGGAGTTGCCAAGAGCAAATGCAATGAGGCCAGAAGCACTATCTTAGATACAGTGTCTAACAGATCAAATGCAGAAAAATGTTCTTAGGGTGAATGTGAGCCAAGAATAAGGAATAGGAGGGAAAGTCTTAGGTTCAGCATTCAGTTACTCATAAGAATAGAGCAAAGGATGATCAGAAGCACAAGGAAAGCAAAGGGACTATAGCAATAAACAGATCTATGATCCCTAGAGCTTGTTTTTAGTGGAAGTGGTACCATGTTGTGTAATTGTGTTTTCCATTTACAGGATTAGAGTGGATTGACAGTGCCTTGATCTTGGATTTGCCCTCCACTAGTTTTTCCTCATTATAGGAATCTTTAGAGAAGATGGCACCATATGCAGAAGAGTATCTGGTTAACAAGACCAAAATTCCCACTGCACTCCCACAATTCATATCCCTATTATCTGCTTAAAAGACATTTGCCATTCTTTTTCTCCCAATTAGCCTCTTAGACATTTGAGACTAAAGTTTCCAATAAAACTTCTGATGTATCATTGCACTGTAAAATTTTTTTTAGATCAACTCCTGTGTCTCTTCTTCCATTGGTTGGTGAGGTTTAAACTTTGAAATCTTAGACTACAAATCAGAGTCTGACTTCTCCTTGATTTGATTCACTCTTAGGAAATCTAAGATTTATGCAAGCCAGTAACTTCTCATCGTTTTTCCTACCGTTGCCTATCTTGGTAAGTTTTTTAGCAATATTCACATTAATATTCACGAGAAAGTGCATGAAATTTGAAATTCAAATATATGTGTTGCATTATAGCAAAGCTAGTAAAAGTTTATGGGAAAGAAGTTTTTACATAACTAAAATAAAGACACTGGATTTTCCAGAATTTATTTTCTCATTTATTATAATTTTTGCCCTATTTTGCCAAAGATATTCAAAAGATTACTTATTTACAAAACTTATGACATTAATATTTGCTAAGTTTTTCTCTTAATCTCATTAGACTTCATATTTGCATTATCATTATGATTCTAATATTGCAATGCATTGAATATAGTAAGAGCCCATTAAATATTTGTTAATCTAACAAGTGACAAATGAATGCATATTCAAATTGAATCTGCCCCAAACAAGAACATAAATCTACCAACATTCTGAAATATTAACTGGTTAATTTACTTAGGATGACTCTAACTGCAAGGAAAATAATAGCATCTGATTTAATATCTGTGTTTTATCCTCTCTGACAAACTCTATAGCTACGTTTTTATCCAAGACCACTGCCTTAGTCGATTTGGGCTGAGATAACAAAATACCATAAACTGGGTAGATTATAAACACAGAAATTTATTTATTACAGTTCTGGAGGCTGGGAAGTCCAATATCAAGGCACCTGCTGATTCAGTGTCTGGTGAGAGCCTGCTTCCTAGAGGTCTTCTCAATGTGTCCTCACATTGTGGAAGGGGTGAACAAGTTCTCTTAGGCCTCTTATAAAAGCACTAATCTCAATCTTTTTTTGGGAAGACTGGCCCTGAGCTAACATCTGTTGCCAATCTTCCTCTTTTTTTTTCCCTCCCCAAAGCCCCAGTACATAGTTGTATATCCTGGTTGCAAGTCATTCTATTTCCTCTATGTGGGATGCCACCACAGCATGGCTTAATGAGCGGTGTGTAGGTCCGTGCCCAGGATCTAAACTGGCAAACCCCAGGACACCACAGCAGAGCATGTGAACTTAACCACTTGGTCACAGGGCCAGCTCCACTAATCCCAATCTTGAGGACTCTGTCCTCATGAACTAATCACTTGCCAAAGACTCCACCTCCTAATTCCATCACCTTAGGGTTTAAGATTTCAACATATTAATCTGAGCATGGAGAGACATAAACATTTAATCTACAGCAACCACCTTGCATTCATTTGAAATTTGATAAGTAGCATTTATAATGGGGTAGACTATACATTTCCAGAAACAAAGAGTTTGTATCTGGAAAACTAGTTGTCTGGTAAAACCTTAATACTGTGGCAGCCAGGATGCAAAGCCTTAGGACTCTCAAAATCTGAATTGAATAAAAAAGTACCAAATACCTAGAGGTCTTCTAGGAATGACTCAGAAATAAAGTAGACAGTGGAACAGATGCTTTCATTGATCCCTTCCCTTCTTTTCTTTATCCTGAGAACTGGAACAAAACCATGTTAGCCAGAGCGGTGAGAAGATACAACACTATTTGCCCACTTATATTTTAATGGTTAAGTGCATGGGTTCTGAAATGTGGAAGACAGGAATTTGCAGTCCCAGATCTGCTAACATGTAAACTTATCTTAGCTCAGACTACTATACGAAATATCATAGACTGGGTGGCTTAAACAACAGAGATATGTTTCTCACAGTTCTGGAGGCTGGAAGTCCAAAACCAAGGTGCCAGCAGATTTGGTGTCAGGTGAGGGCCCTTTACTTGATTGCAGATGGCTGCCTTCTGGCCATGTCCTCACATGGCTTTACCTGTGTGTTCTCCTGGAGAAGAGAGAGAGCTCTCCTGTCTCTTCCTCTTCTTATAAGGACACTAATGTCATCATGAGCACCCCACCCTCATGACCTCATATAAACCTAATTACCTTCCAAAGGCCCCACCTCCAAATATCATCACTTTAGGGATTAGGGCTTCAACATATGAATTTTGAGGAGACATAAACATTCAATTATAATGAAATTTGAGCAATTTAGTTAATCTTTTTAAGTTTGAGTTGTCTTATCTGAAAATCGGGACAATAGTAGTACCTATCATATTATTTTTATATTAAATAAGATAATACATGTAAAAGCATGTGTTATCTCCATATATTTTGGCACAATCTGTATGTTAGCTATTAAATTACTATTTATTAATCATTTACCATTTTATCTTTCTTCTTAGGTGAAACCACTGCTCAGCTAGTATCCTTTTAATGTTAACTTCAGCTGTAGTAAATGGTTTTAATTCACTTCTCTGTAAAATAGAAAAATGTCTCACTGTACTTATGCCTGTTCCTTTCTCTAGATAGAGAGATAAGGAAATTAGATAGGATTTCTCTATTGGAAAAATCCATATTTAAAGTGTGATTTAAAAACCCACATTTAAAATGTCATTCTTTTGTTTTTCTTCAATAGACACAAAGTACTAAGTACCAAGAAAAATTTATGTGCATCATTGTGGTTTGAACATTGTTTTTAGCTGGTCTTTTTACCTGCATTTCTTGACACTAAAAAAGTAGCTCTTGCCTCACTTTTCAATCTTAAAAGAATATTCTGCTCCCATAATATTAAGAATGGGTGAGGGAACAATGATAAGCTGCAAGTGCTTGCTTGGGTGTAATTTTAAAAGTCAATAAAGCAATCAGAATTTTTTCATGTCTGTTATAATTACATTGTGGGCTCAGTGGATCAGAATAAGCTAAGCTCCATACATTCTTGGATGAGAACTCGAAGTTCTCTAGCCCAGAGATAAGCCACACTAAAGCTTACATTAGAAATATAGAGACATTTTAGGGAATTATTGAACCAAGTAAGAAGTTGGATTGCTCAGACATGTCTACAAGGGCAGGATATTTGCTGAGAATGCATGTTCAAAAAAATCGTTCTTAGAGGAAGAAAGATAAATTTCAAAAATTATGCCTAAGGCACAGTTGTCATTTTGCATTCCACAGTTTTCTTGTGAAGGTGAAAAAAGGAAACCTTTTTAAGTTTTGTTTCAGGGCTCTTGGATCTATTGGCCTAATAACGCCCTTCACTGTCAAACATTATGTCAGCATCACATTGTCACAGAGGTGCCCATATTCAGAACTGTGTTGAAAAAGAGAACAATCAAACAATATTATGACTACTCAAGCCACAATATTTCTTGGCATGGGTTTTTTGTTTTGTATTTTTCTATAAAAATTAATCAATGGTGAATTACTTCCTCTTCAAGTTTATTGCTTTAGGGAAATCATGATGAAATTTTCAAAGTGTATGTGGTCACACAAATTGAAGGTGGAAATATCAACCAAAAAGGACATTAAATTTGCTTATAATCATTCCTTTAAATAATAACTCCTGGGGAAGAAATTCTGCCCATCCTTACCACAAAACTTACAGAGCCTGGCACCACGTCTGAATTCAAGTTATGAAGTCAAAAACCTGTATGAGTGTGTGTGTTTGTGAGAGAGAGAGAGAAGAGTGAGGAGAAAGCTACCGTCTGTATTTGCGATGGTGAACGGTGGTTATGCAGAATGGTCTTTATACAATGATTCTTTATACAAGAATCTTTATACAAGGGAGGAGAAGTTTAAAACTTTCACACTTTTCTTTCTATATGCATAACCCGAAACTTTTTTGTATCCATTTCCTCATCTATTAATTATGTGAGCAATACATAATCATCCCACATAATTCATGGACTTATTGCAGTAATCAATTTTAATCCCATGTGCAAAACGGATTTTGTGTCAGTATAACACATTAAATATTGTCATGTTATAATTGTTTAGAAGAGCGTCAGACAAGTTCAGTATGTGTAATTTCCAAAGGTTTTACATCAGGAATGATTCATATGAACTCTGGTTTTGTACATAACTAATTCAATTTTCTGGCATCTTCTTACAGTAGCAGCATGGTAAAGTGGGAATTGCCACAACTATAGAAGAGGTAAGGTTTATTTATGTTCAAATTGCAGCTCCAATGCATTATATGACTTCAGGCAAATTGTATAATTCCTTAGCCTTCGTTTCTTCATCTGAATAATGGATATCATACCATTCATCCACAGGATTAAATATACTTATGGAAATGCCTATTTTACCACAAAGCAGATGCTTAATAAATATCGGTTGTGCCCAATGGTCTATTGAATAAAGTGTTAATTGCTTCGTGAAAACACATAGAAGTCTCTTTCTTGGATAATTTGATCACTCTTCTTCCAAATTCTAAATAATGGAGCAAGTTAGGGGGAAAAAACCCAAAAAGCTTATAGAAAACAAACACTTCACACCTGATAATTTTATCATGAAGCTGACAATAATGGCCCTTAATTTTCTCATCTCAACTGTAAAATAAAGCCCTTTACCTTAAAATATTAACTGTTAGAGAATATAGTTCTAGAACTCTATCTTCTCTTCACTCTGTTTCATCTTTATATGTTTGGGGAAGGAAAAATAATCCTAAATCTCTAAACATGACTTAAGGATCACAAAATCTTGGCAAGAAGTAGCATCACCATGTTAGAATATCATTTTAAATATGCTCCAGTTAATTAAATTTTAAAACCTATAAAAAATGGATAACTCAATAAAATGCCCTCTTTTTAGAACAATAAGTACAATAAACTCCTGCAAAACACTGTATTTATAGAATAATATTTTAAGTTCAAACAGTGTTATACTTCTAAGATATTCCAAAGTAAAACTCGAGTTGAAGATAAACTACCAAAAATTGAAGAGAAATACTTCAGATCCACATTTATGACTGCTTTTTGCAATTTAGTAATCTTCGGAATTGTGTATAACAGTGTTTGCAAAAGAAAACCCTACCAGCAAGATAACTATGATTAGTAAGCTGTGTTTTCTATTACTCAGAAAGATCCAAAAATTCTCCTGCTGGGCTGACATTTGCAAGGTTACTGTACCAAAAAACATTTCTCCTTTCAAAAGCTCCAAAACAAATTTAAATATATTTTTTACAGATCCAAAAACGAAGATAATAAAAAACTTCATTTTGTATAATTTAGAAACTTGTAACACATATCCTAAAATGAACATCATACATAATTAATAATAGGAAATGCTTTTAAAATATTTCAACTGCATATTTAAGTTTAGTTTTGAATTTAAATTCAATTTAAAAATAGAGTAATATATTTTACTACCAGGATTCACTGAAATAACTTATTTATGTAATTAATATTATAAACCACATTAAAATTAGAATTTTAAAATGAATAAAAAGTAGCCATAGCATTGTATAGAAATGCTCTATTTTTTACTCAAGATTGAAACTCAGAATAAAACCGACATATACACCCACAGACATGTTGTTTGATTAGGCTTATTTTAAATCCTGTATTACAAGAGCGGAGGGATGTTTCCCTGAAAACGTTAGAATTACTGGTACAGCTTCAGAAGGCAGAACTGGAATCAACTGATGTCCATAACTGGGAGATGGATTTAAGCTCAGTACAAGGAGACAGTTTTGTAACAAAGAAAACTCTCTGCTCTAGGACAGAGTGACTTGGCAGCATTCACCAGGACATTGAACTGTCTTTCAAGGTGATCACAGAGGATCAGGGCAGTGATCTAGAGGTCCTCTGAGAGGAAGTTCACTGCACATTTTCACTGACAAAATTCAACATAAAGTGATAATAAAACAATAATAGCATTATTATTAGGAAAACATTCCTGGTAATAACAACTATTTTCGATACCGCAAATATCTATATAATCTTTTCCTATCTGCTAACACATTTTATGGAGCTGCATTAAATATACTACATTTTTATTTTTCCCAGTTAATATATTATGAACATTTTTGTAAGATTTTAACTACTCTTTACAAAGGTTGATGATAATAAAAAATTATGATCATGAAGATGGGTATGATGATTGATTAGATCAATTGTCTTTCTCATATGCCAGGACTATTGGAAGCATTTGGAGGTAATTATCTTATTTAATCCCCATAATCCATTTACAGATGGGGTTATTTAGGCAAAGAGAGTTTAAATATTGGCTCAAGCATAGAGCTATTATGTGATATAACCAGGTATTCACACCAGCTAGATTCTCCAGTCTATTATAATTTTCTAAATAATAAAAACTTTCTATAGAGACATGATAGGGGCAATTATTCATTGGAATCTGAGGGGAAGAAGATGTCTGATGTCAAATGAGATTTAATTAGTATTTTCCCCTACCTTCTTAGAAATAGGAATGTATACATTTCTGTATAACACTGCAGTCTATTAAATGGAATGAAAAGATTACAATCTGCATTCCTTTTTGGATCTTCAGCTTGACACGTAGGAATTAGTACCTCGGTATTCCTGGGCAAAACTCTGCAGCCGAGTTATCAGAGTGCCTGGATGGATCTAGAACTTTTTCCAGGGTGGAAGGAATGGTACTATGTGTATAAAATTTCAAAATTTCACAAGAATAAACTAAGATTCTTCACCAAAAACTACAAGGATAAATACCTCTAAGGGGCAAAATGAAGTGCAATGAAGGGCATAGTTCTTGTCTCCAGACAGTACCCATTAGTTACAGGTTGATTTTATTTTGTTATTATGGTAGTGGAAAGGGACTAAACTAGAACAAAAGTTTCCAGATGTTGCAGTGAAAGAATTTGTTAGAACTTATAGAAGACTTAGCGCTTGCTCCAGTGTAACTATCAGACTTCATGGAGGCAATATCTGCAATATTTTTCTTTATCTTCAATAGAATATACTGGAAATTCCAAGGGCCAAAACTATAGAAGAGGATTCTTCTTAATTAGTTGGTGTGTTGAAAGAGTAGGAAAGAGGAAGGAAACTTGTTTGCAAACAATTAGAACCATTTTCATTTTACTTAAGTCTGTTCATTATCTTCCTAATGTGTTTAAACAGTTCATATCCCAGAATAATGCCCTAAGATTTCAGTAATTTGCTTCCACTGAAACAGAAAGTGTCTAGGAAGCTTCCTTTCTGAGGCAGGAATTCCTCCAGTTTCAAGGTTTCTCTTTTTTTTTTTTTTTACCATCTCTTTTCTGAGCATTTTTCAGTCTTACAGCTAGCCTGCAACTAACTCCTCAACTCCAAAAAGAATTCTCAGCTTCTAGGTTGTGGACAATTCCCTTGCTCTAACTCACCCTCCTGTGGATTCTTGCCTTGCCTTGAGGGGAAACGTTGAGCCTAGAATAGGTCACGAAGGGAGTGAGCGTAGATAGAAAAGAGGGCACTGAACTCTGAGACAGTAAAGTCTTTCATCTGGGAGATGAGGCAGAACCACCAAAACATACTATTAAAGGTCAAGAAGTGGTTCTAGAGGCAACAAACTAGAAAAAGAGATATTGCTTTGAGATTGAAACGGTTACTAATAATGGCAAGATCTAGATGAGACATGGCCATGAAAGTGAGCAGTAGATTCATAGTGAAGGACATGATCACTGGCAGAAACAAGATCGAGTGTCTGAGGGGCCAGAGTATTGGTAGAATCATATATATGAATTTTGAAGCAAGAATTAATAAGAGGGAAATAGGAAATCTTCAAAGAATGAGAGGAACTGACCAAAATGACTATAAGGAGGGTATAGGAGTTCCAATTCCAGTAATGGGAGACTAGGGAACATGGACACACTCTCCCACTGAGAGGAGCTGGAAGAGCTGTTCAGGATATTTAAAACAAAAAACAAAATTTATTTAGAAGCATTAGAGAGTTACCGAGGCAGTGAAGATTTATGAGCCATGAGCAGAAATAAGCAGGGAAACCAAAGAGCAGACTGCAGAATTTGAGATTGCTTTTCCCAGAGAGATGCCTGCCAATATTTGAAAAGTTAGCTGAAAAGGATGAGTGAAGATTTTATAATACACCTAAGGATAGAGGTCCAAATTTGAAATTCCATGTTTGCTAAGGGTAGGGTGGAAGAGGTGCTGAAAAAAAATCCCCAGACCTTGGATGGGATCCCCAAAATTCTACCAAGAGTAAGTCTCAATCAGAAACATACTGGCCCTCACAGAGACAGAAGCTCAGCTTTATCTTATTGTCTGATTTGATTAAGATGAGATGGGATTGCAAGTTCCTGTAGACTCAGGATCAGGAAACTACAGCCTATGAGTCAAATCTGGCCTGTTACCTGTTTTTATAAATTAAATTTCATTGGAAGACAGCCACATTCATTTGTTTGTATATTGACTATGGCTGCTTTTTCGCTTCAGTGGTAGAGTTAAGCAGTTGTGACAGAGGTCACATTGCACTCAGAGCCTAAAATATTTACCCTCTGGACCCATTCAGAAAAAGTTTGCCAACCCCTGCTCTAGAGAGGAGTTTCTTGCTGAAAAATAGCTTAAATCATCTTTGGAGGAAGATAAGATCATTCACACTTTCAATTTTTTCCTTTAAGTTCTTACATACAACTTCTAACTCTGAATCAAAATGAACAAAGCACAAAGGGAGACAGAGAGCAACGTAAAATGGGTTCTTCCTACAAGCAGAACCTGAAAAAGGGAGTCAAGTACACAAATATTGTTGAGGGGATATGATCCCAGGAAACTTTTTTAGAGGAGTAGAGAGGTAAGAAAGAGAAAAAGAAGAAAACTAATAAAAGATGCATTATTGAGCCAATTACCTCTGAGGATAACTGAAGTTCACTCTCCCTAGGGAACTTCAGGAGATATTATAAAATATGTCTCAGAGTGATCTCCACTAAGAAGGGAGAAAGCTGGCGTTTTTATCCATCAATTTCCAAATAATCCTTGAATGAGTGCTACTTCTACAGGCATTACCTCTTCAACATTTCCAACTTGCACCATCCATAGGCCGAACATGCTCCTACAGGTAAGGCAAAAGTGAAAAGGCAGGGAGAAAGAGATGCTGGCAGAAGAGCACTTGGGCCTGTAGAAAGACACACCTAGGAGATATGGGCAGAGCACTAACAGCATTTGTTACCCAAGGAGCACACATGATGGAATTAACAGACATAGATTTAAATGTAACCATACTTAATATGCTTGAAGAATAAAAGACAAGATTTAAAGGCCTGGCAGAAACTGGACCATAAGACATAACCAAATGTAAACTCCATAACTAAAAAACACAGTAACTGGAATTAACATCTTGAAGTATTGGTTTAATAGAGAATTAGATACAGCTGAAAAGAGATTTAGTGAACTAAAATATAGGTCAGAAGAAAACATCCATATCGATACCTGATGTGACAAAAGGATGGAGAATACAGAAAAAAATATAAGCTGTGAGAGTCAGTGAAAGTGTCTGACATAAGTGTAATTACAGTCCCAGAAAGAGAGGAGACACAGCACAAGGCAGGAGAAAGAATGATAATGGCTTATAATTTCCTCAGACTGATGAAAGACGAAGCCGACAGACTTAAGAAGCAATGCAAATCAAAAGCACAATAAATGCGAAGAAAGTAAAATTAATAAAATCATAGTAAAATTACTGAAAACAAATGCCTAAGGGAAAATCTTAAAAACAATTGGATTAAAAAGAAACCACCACAAAGGTGACAGCTGAATTGTCAGCAGATAAAACGGAAGCTAGAATACATGGATTTTCTTCAAAGCACTGAAAAGAAAGAACAGCCAACCTAAAATTCTATACTTAGAGAATGTATCTTTCAAAAATGCAGATAAGTTCTGCTTCTTGCCATAAGGAAATAACAGAGCCAGAACTTACAACCCTGCTGTAAACAAAAAACTGAGCAAAATACATAATAACTATGTTCAAACATTGGGCAACAAGCAGCGCAGAACTGTGATACCTGCAGGAAGGGAAACAAATAGAGTGAACCCTATATTTGCATCAACTTTCAATCTGGAGGCGATTTTTAGAATGCAGAACAGGCAAGGGGAGCCAAAACAGGCAACCTTGATGCCTTGCAGAGATGGAGATTGGAGAGGTTGGAATACCTGAGGTGGCTAGAACTTGCAGTGCAGGACACCAAAGAGGAGATAGGTATGCAAAGAGCTCCAGGAATCCACATTAGGGTCTGTATTTGTTTTCTATGCTACATAATAAGTTACCACAAAGCTAGTGACTTAAAACTACACACATTTTTTTTCTCAGAGCTTCTGTAGGTAAGAAGCTCAAGCACAGCTTAGCCTGTTTCCCTGTTTCAGGTTGTCAACACGCTGCCATCCAGGTGTCTACTGGGACTGTGGTCTCCTCACAGTCTCAACTGAGGAAAGATCTGCTTCAAATCTTCCTCAGCTTGTTGGCAGAATTTATCTCCTTTTAGCTGAGAGCTGTGGCTTCTTAATGGATGTTGGCTAGAGGTTGCCTTCAGGTCCTAGAAGCCACCCACAATTTCCTGCCACATGGCTTTCTCTATAGGCAGTTCACAGCATGGCTTTTTCCTTCTTTACAACCAATACAAGAGTGAGTCTCTCTTCTAGTCTGCTAAGAAGGTATCCTTTATAACGCAAAATTTATGGCGATGAAATCCCAGCACCTTTGTCACATTCTTTGGCTGTAAGCAAGTCACATGTCCTGCCCACACTTAAGGAGAGAGTATCATATATGGCATACCACCAAGTGGTAGAGATCGTGGGAACACAGGGTGTTTTGGAGGGCATGGATAAATATTAATCTGCACATGCATAGAGTTTAAAAATCTTTAAGATAAAGAAAAATTACCAGGTCATTGTAAGTCGAATAATTTTAAGAGATCATATAGTCGGGAGTCATTTGAGTTCCCACAAATCAGAGTGGAGAGACTTGTTGAATACATGGGACATTCTGCAGAGATCCAACTGGGGTCACACCTTGACAGTGGATTGAAACCAGCCTTAGAGTACGTGTTACTCCAGACCCCATTTAAAAAGCTCAAAAACAAGGCTTTAAAGCGTCACAAGGAATCCAATCAGAAAGGCCAAGTATGTTACTGGACTCACGTCCTTCCAGGGCCTCTGGTTGCCCCAGCATTTTAAAGTTTGCTTGGGTAATAATAATGATATATTGATTTTTCTCTCAACATGTTTGCTTCATTTTAAATAATTAACTAGCATTAATTACTGTGATCTGCTGGATATTGGCACTTAGTTTGAAGAGCACACCATTGGGATGAGAGCACCATTTTAGGAAGGATATGAGCAAGGCTCAAGAAATCACTTAATAAGTGTAAATGATTCTGCCAAGCAGGAGGAAAATGAACTGTTTCTATGCTCCAACTGAATTTAAAAGGCAGTTAATGTTATCATCAAATCATCTTCTCTCTACTACAACCAATCTGCCATGTTCTTTTACCTTTCTTTTCCATTCCATGTTCCCCATCGCAGACACAAAATTCTCTCAGACACTTCCTTAAAATAAGAGCTTACAATGAAAGTTTAAGAAGTGACAAAAATCCAGGGAAAAAATGTAATGAGACATCATCATTTAGCAATGAAATACTAAAGCCGTGGAGAAATTGTCTCCATGTAAGTGATTCAATAATCATTATAAGAGGGAAATTTCAGAAACAGATATGTATGCGACATGACTCTTCATATAGACTACCTCTGATACCATTAAATGTATATCTTAATGTGCTCCCAAACAAACTTTTTAGAGTTCAGAAACCCATTTATGATTATATCCTTTGACCCAGCAATACCATATCTAGGAATTTACAGAAACATATTATCATGTATGTGAAATGACATAAGTGCAATGACATTGATGCATTGTTTATAACAGTAAAATTTTGGAAGCAATCTAAATTGGCTAAATGAGTTATGTGCAATTATTAATAGAATACTATGGAGTACTGTGCAGCAACAAAACAAAGTAGTATCAGGAAATCATATAGTAATTTTGGAAGACTTCCACACAGCAACCCTAAATGTTATTATTATTTCTGTTACACTTCGGGGGAAACAGGCACATGGAGACTAAGCAACATGTTCAGAGAAGTTATAGCACTGGTCCAATTTGGAGTGAAATTTTAGCCTAGGAGTTCTTTGAAAATACCTTTGCCACCTAGGGTGAACATATGTCCCAGTTTGCCTTCTAGTAATTATCACTAGCGCTCCCATTCATGATGAAATGTGTCCTGGTTTGCAGGATAATTTTATGGTAACCCTGTATGTGACATACACTTAGCATCTATCCCTAGGAGAGAAGAAATGACAGAAAATGTACATTCTGAAAGCGTGCAGTACTGATTTGCATTTCAGTACTTTCATTTTTCTTGTTACTATCTTTCTGCCATTCTGAAATTATGTTTTCATTTTCTACCATTACACTTCAATAACCATCCACTTATTTTGATCTCCCACAGAACATTTTAGATTTTCTGAGTTTTCCAAAGTTGGTAGCTTTGGTTCATAATAATTGCCTCATGTGTGTTTAAAATCCATTTCTAAACATTAACGTGCCCCTCACTTTCTGTTCTCTAATAGCCATACACAATTTCATATCCTAGTACAGAAGTTTTAGAAATGTGCATCTTTCACGGAACATGATGAAAAGCCAAATTCATTCATTTGGCTTTTAGAGACTATTCTCACATTTAGAGTTGGTCTCTCCTAAGTATACGTTGTAATTTTTTCAAAAATTTCTCTTATTAGGGATGCTGTATTCTGATATTAAACAAATCAACCATATTTTATAACTACATGCATGTTATTACATGAATGTAAATATTAGGTAAAATAATTTTAAGATATTCAATGATTAAACATTGGGGTCATTCAAAGATTAAATTTGGATATTAGATTTTCTTAAGCAAATCACCAAATAAAGAATAAAGCATATATGATAATTAGAGTCATCTTGTGAAGTTGAAAATGATTCAAAGACATCTTTTCTCTTGGCTCTGATACAATAATCCATGTGTTTTATCTACTATACCAAAACACAGATTTCTGAAATACAGTACATCTCTTAGTTATATGAAATTAGTTTTATGAAAATTAGTAATTTTGAGACATTTCCATTAATCAAAGCTTTCTTATAAATCATGGTATATTGTATACACTTCTCTTCTGTATTTTAATGACAAATATGATTTTCCTCAAAGGTGTCTTTGCATTGCTAACTTATAAATTTATTTTTAATCTACATTATTTCTGAAGGTGACAAATTCATGATCTATGTGATATAAAATAACGCTATTTCCCCACTTTCTATTACTTAAATCCATTTTAAAATGTACTTTTTGGATCAGCATTTTTATTGAGAAAGGTCATATTCAAGACCTCTCAGGTCTGTCAACATAGGATGAAAAAGTGTTAATTTCTCAAATTATCTCAAACAGTATTTATTTTACTTTTTATAGTTTCCTTATCTTCTTTATTCTTCCCATTTGTAACATATTTAAAATCAGAATAAAATAATACTGGAATTATCCACCTTGTCTGTCAAATCAGAAAGATGAACATTTATTCAGCATCTTCTCACAGGGGTTAAGAAATATAACAATTTTTACTTTTATAATGTAATCATCGATATTGATGATAAATAATATATCTTAAAAGTAAAAACATATACATATGCATATAGATCCCATATATATAGTAAATCCTTGAAGAGTGGATGCCCAAATCCCCAGAGAGCAAGCCACAAGATTCTGAGAGGGATAAACTAACAACCTTTACGTTGTAACACTCCTTTCTCACAGCTTTAAAGAAAGGCAGAAACATACATTGGAATCCATTTCAATCATGGAAAGTCATGTGCAAAAACGGGGTCTGGGAAGAATTAGATCACAACATTGATGTGCGCCCTGTGAAACAAAGGATACGTTTTGAACATGTGTAATGATATTCATGTTTGTTCTTTCCAAATTGGTTTTGACATATTTATATATATCCAACTTACGAGTAATATATTTTTTGACGTATTTGATTCTTTTTGAACCATCCTGCACACAATGGTGAGCTGAAAGAGGAAAATCATCAAAAGGATTCAGTTTCAGACATTTACCTGGTTAAAGAGACAGGAACACAAATCAAGTACAATCAGTTGCGTGAACAATGTCCCCATTTTATGTAAGTATTATTTCTCTAAAATTGTCATAAAAATTGGCCTCCTGACAGCAGAAGAGCTGGTTATTGCAGCCTGAGCTCCTGTCAAGCCAGAATTAATACAGATGAAACTATAACCAAATTAGTGACATCAGTTCAGATTGACAGATTGGAAATATCAAAGCAGTTTAGGGAAATATATCTTCTTCTTTGTGTCCTACAGAAGGGGTCTAGAGTTTGCAGCTTGCTTTGGTTTTAAGACTGCTTAACTGACAGACATCAAAAGTCACTGCTCTTCAGTAGTATAAGCTGGGCTGAATTTGTGTTGGCTTTGCAAACTGCCTAAGTACTCCGTTTTCTTTTTTTTTCTCTCTCTACTCTCTCTTTTATTGTTGCTGAGGAAGATTGGCCCTGAGCTAACATCTGTCCAATCTTCCTCTATTTTGCATATGGGTCGCTGCCACAGCATGGCCAACAAGTAGTGTAGGTCCAGACATTGGATCCGAACCTGCAAACCCCGGCCACCAAAGTGGAACGAGTCAAACTTAACCACTAGGCCGTGGGGTTGGCACCAGTACTCCATTTTCAAACACATAAATTATAGACTGAGTGCAAGTAAGGTCTGAATTCCTTCCTAAAATTATCATAGTATATTTTCTGGCTTTGATTTAAAAGTCAATTCAATTCTATGTAAATAAATAAGATATTAAGCCATCAATACATATCAAATAATATGTTTTCTTTAAAATCAGTGATAAAAAATTTTTTAAATTATAGAAATATTCGAAAATCTGCATAAGGCTACAGAGGCACCGGAGTTGACAGTGACATGTGTTCTCTCAGTCTTCATCTGTGAGGCAGGGCAGTTTGTTTATTGTCAGATATCCCAGGTGTAGGAAGGAGCCCAGGTTTAACCTAATATTGTCTACTGAGGTGGAGTGAGTAACTAGAATAGTCAACACATCAATTGAGCTGTTTAGTAACTCCATTCACTACTCAGAACTGGGACAAGTTGAAATAGTAGGAGTAAGGTTCGAGTTCCTAGAGAGAATAATTAGTGAGACCAGAAGGAAGTCTACTTCCGAAAGGCAGATTGAGGAACATTACAAGTTTTGGAACAGAATCTCAAAATAGGATCTGAAACATGAATAGATGACAGAGGAAAATTCAGGCTTAGAAACATGAGGCAGAGGTCAAAATATCAGAAGAGGTTCTCCCTGATGGCAATTGAGTTGCAACTCAGGGAACAATGTGAGACTCCACCATAGCATTAGGATATGATGTTCCAAGTCAGAACTACACTAAAATGAAAAGCGCCTTGTGCTACAGTTTCTAAATAATGCTGGTGGGGGAAATACTGAAGTCTTACCGAAAACAAGGGAGTTAAAAGGTTAAGAAAGCATAACAAGTTAGTGCTTTAAAAGGTTTGATTTGGGAACTGGTATGGGTTTGAGCCTGTTGGTGAGTTTTTAATGACTCCCTCCATAGGAGAGGATGGATGCCCGTGGCTGGCAATTAGCCAGAGTTGGAGATGCTTGGCAACTAGTGATGGAGCAGTATCATCAAAACCCACATTCTCAACTGTAGACATTTATGTTCTTTACATGAAAATTTTTTATAAGTCTTTGAGGCAATGCAAGCTCGAATAGGGGCTTTCATCCCTCAATTTGGCATTAGTCTTAGCAGCCATTGGCCTCAAATATGCGGCTAAGCCACAGGAACTCTGTGTTTACCTAGCAACAGCCTTCTCCTAACCTCAGCCATATTGGCTTCTTCCTCTTTTGTCAGCTAGAGTTCAGTCAAAACCGTCCCGAACTTCAACTCATTTGTTAGAGTACAGGACAACTCACATAACTTTTGAGCCCCTGTTTCATGTGCAGTTGATGGGTGGAGGAGGGGCATGATGATAGGAGTGTCAGAGGTGGGAATAGATCTTGACTTTATGATGTGTGGAATTATGCGAACTGAGTATGAACACTGATCCCACCACATACTAGCAATATGATCCTGTGCAAGATTGAGCATCTATTTCACTGGAATGTTGAGAGGATTAATTGAGATAACCCATGGGACTGAGAAAGTATTTAACAAATGTTGGATGTTATCTCCAATACCCCCTGTGATCCTGCTCTCAGAAAACTAACCTGGTACCAGTGCCCCACAGACTGTCCTATTTCCTTTCTGCCCTAAGAAAGAACAACAGCAAAAACTATTCCTAAGGAAAAATACCTGATCATATATGTAAAGTGCACACCAACATGCCTGAATTTTAGTAATCATAAATTGCCACATTTTGTCCTTTCGAATACTGGTATGGTAGAGACTGCTGCTTGCTTGTGTAGAATCCATTCTGTTTATTACTCCTTCTTAACATGACCACCATTTTGTTCAGTATCTACCCCTCCCCGGTTCAGCCTATGTGACTCAAGCAAAGCTGACAGCATTTTCAGCTCCCAGAGTCAGCCATATTCGCGGATCCTAATTCTTCCTAGTCAAAGATGGCAATCCTATACCACATGTCAGTGATGGCAATCCTATACCACAATGGCTTTTCCCTAAGTGACTGTTATTTGACCAGAGATGGGCACATGCTCTAGTTGGTTCTATGGATCTGAAAGAAATAGATTTTAGTTTCATGGCTAAGGGAGTGTTTCTCTCTCTCCCTCTTCCCAAGCATATAACCTCAATTGTTTCTAGCAGCCATTTGGTGTTGATAAGGGAAGCTAGCTGGAGAAATTGTTTAAAGTTGAAAAATCATTGTGACCAGAATTAGAAGCCCAGCTATGAACTTCCTCCCACTTGAGATAACTCCTCTCTTTATTAAGCCAGTTTGAATCAGGGTTTTTGTTCATTGCATTCCAAAGGATCTCAACTGTCAAAACCACTCTTTGCATTTCTTTTTTCTTTTTCTTTTTTGTTTTTGAGGAAGATTAGCCCTCAGCTAACATCTGCGGCCAATTCTCCTCATTTTGCTGAGTAAGATTGGTGCTGAGCTTACATCTGTGCCCATCTTCCTCTATTTTATATGTGAGACTCCTGCCACAGCGTGACTTGCTAAGTGGTGCATAGGTCTGCACCAGGGATCCAAACTGGTGAACCCCAGGTTGCTGAAGTGGAGTCCATGAACTTAACCACTATGCCACCAGGCTGGCCCTCTTTTTCCTTTTTTTTTAAATCATCTGATCAGATCAGATCATTCTGATTGCAGTCATTTTACTTTTCTTTTTTAAAATTTATTTGTTTATTTTCCTGAGGGAGATTTGCCCTGAGCCAACATCTGTGTCAGTCTCCCTCTACTTTGTATGTGGGTCGCTGCCACAGCACGGCTGATGAGTGATGTAGGTCTGTGCCCAGGACCAAACCTGCAAGCCTGGGCCATTGAAGCAGAGGGTGCAAACTTAACCGCTGTGCCATGGGGCCAGCCCCCACTTTACTTTTCTTGATTTACATGCCTCTTTGGTTGATTTCCTCCATTCCTATAGCTCTAATGACCCTCTATGTGTTGATATTTTCATGTCAGACCTCACTATTAAGCACCAAACTCATATTTCCAAACGTCATTAGTCACCTCTTCCTGAGTCACCAGCAGGTTCTCAAAATTAGCATTCCAATATTGAAATTCTCATCTATGCTATACTATCTCTTCCTTCACCTATATTCTCATCGTTTGTAGCAATGTCATCCACCTAACTTGAAACTTCAAGATGTCATTCTCAACTTCTCTTTCCAGCTCATATTCAATCCCCAACACTTTTTGTCTCTGTATTTCCTGAAGTATCCCTGAATCCATTTCCTGTTTGGCCTGTTTATATCACTCTGTAAGCCAAGTTCTTCATTACCTCTCACATGAACTGTTGCAATCTCCTCCTGTTTGAACTCCCGGCCATGAACTTCTCTTCCTTCCATCTATCCTCAAGACCTAAATGCCAGAGTTATCTTTCTAAATCAAAAAATAACTTTCCCTTTTTCCCTATGGGGAAATCAAATAGTTCAGCATGTCTTCTACCCCAGCTCTTGGCGACAAGACACCAATCCACTTCTCTTCTCTGGGCTTATTTTCTTCCACTATCATTCTTTCACACATTTCTAGTCTCCAACCTAGAAATGTTTGGTTTAGATGTCTCACTTTCCTCCAAGCATGCCATGTTTCTTTTTTTCATTTTTTTGAGGAAGATTAGCTCTGAGCTAACTACTGCCAATCCCCCTCTTTTTGCTGAGGAAGACCGGCCCTGAGTTAATATCCATGCCCATCTTCCTCTACTTTTACGTGGGACGTCTACCACAGCATGGCTTTTGCCAAGCAGTGCTATGTCCGCACCTGGGATCCGAACTGGCGAACCTGGGGCCCCTGAGAAGTGGAACATGCGAACTTAACCGCTGCGTCACTGGGCCGACCCACCATGTTTCTTCTTGAATCCATGCATTTACGCATGTTTCTTCCTTTGCTTTAAATGTCCTGACCCCATTTTTCTACCTGGAAAACTATAATTTATTCTCCGACATCCAGCTCCATAACTTCCTGAAAACCTATCCTTACCGGCAACCTCAGCTCTCAGGCAGAATTAATTTCTCCTTGCCCTGTATTCAAATCATATATCATATATAACTTCTCATATAGCTTCCCCATAATGTGCTATCATTTATAGTTTGTGAGTCTAGATCCGCTCTTAAACCACTAGCACGTTAAAAAAGGAGAGAATGCATGATTCACCTGGGAATCTCTCAGAACAGTTAACAGTATCTGGTATATAATGTTTCAATAAAAACCTATGGAAGGAAAAAGCTGCAGGACCTCTCAGGGCTCCATGCAATAGAAAATGTGTACTTTCTCAGGAAAGGTTTAGATTTTGTATAGATTGTAGTTTGTGCTAACTACATTCATACTCTGTCGTTGCTCTACAGCCTAGCAATTCCACTTCACCTTTCAGGTTACCCTCAAGCACAAATAACCTGGAAACTCCTCTCCCAGCCAAAAGCTGAAAAACTACATATCATTGTCCTAGATCTAAATGGAAGAATAAAGATAAGCATGAATTCGTTTCTAATAAACAACCCGTCACATCCTAAGGCTGTTAGAGGTACAAAATTCATGATAGGCACATCTACAAGATGTAATGAGGTTTGAATCAAATCAATAGAGAGACATAAATTGATATAATGCTTTTTATGTCCCTCTGTTGCAGCGGTATTGCCCAGACTAAAATCCTTTTACAGTAAAGGGGGATATTTTGCTAGAGCAGTGCAGAGAATGCAGAGCCAAACTTATCTTGACCCAAACACAGATCGCCTCTCAGGAGCCGTCATAAAGAGCAATTCACCATATGTGCTGTAACACCTTGTGGGACACAGTGATACTCCGTTTCCAAGGTTCCTAAAAGAGGTGATGGTCGGCAGCCAAATATTATGTGCTATATTTCTAAGTAGCTTTGCAATGGTGCTAAATTCTTTTCAAGTGTTGCTTTGCCCTTCCTTGCATGAAGGTCTTGGCACATGGATCAGGAAGCTTTGTACGGTTGATGAGAATGTAATTCGAGTTTCAAGTAGGCCTGGCACATTCTCGAAAATGATGAAACTAACTCGATTGAAGTGGAACCAGATTGTCATCATGAGGCGATTCTGAATAATACAAATGTTCCCAGATGAGTCTATGCTGGAATAAAGCTGTAGGACTCCATATTTTATGTGTGGTATGTTTATATATTGTAGCCATATCCTAAGCTTGTCTAGTAAGAAAAACAATTGGGGAAATCTAGAATAAGTAGTTCTGGGTGCATAATAGTAATATTATAGTTATAATAATAATTTCCTGAGTGTTTCCTATGTGTTGAGTATTATACTATTTTAAGCACTTTGAATGTATTAATCCATTTAATTGTCACAAGAATCTTATGAAGTAAGATACTGCTACAATACTCAGTTTCGAGAAATTGAATTATGGGTGCTAAAGTAACTGGTGCAAGGGCACACAGCTAGGCAGTAGCAGAATTGGTAATGGAATCCAGTCTGAATTCGCGGTCTACATATTTGGTCCCTATGCACATTGACTCTCTATTTCAGTATCGTCCAAGAGCTATTTGACTTTCTGAAAAAGGTAAAAAAGTTTATTGAATATTGCTGTGGTCAAGACATAATGCCAAGTACAAAATTTACTTTATTTTAGCCTCCAATCATGCTATTTACACTTGTACATAATCAAGTCTTGAATATTCAGGAGCCATTTACATGTAAATTATCTTTACTTAACTTCTGTTAATTTAACACAATTTGGTCTTTGAAGTGTATATTTGAAAGTAATCCAGAAAATGCACAAGAGCGAACAAGATCTGGATGATTCAAACAGCTAATTTGAAACTTCCCCCCAAAATAATAAGCAAGTTATTCAAGGTTATATTGAAGTCCAACAGAAACCCAATCTAATCAGTAAGTCATGGTCAGGTGGACAATATCACATGGTACAAATAAAATTGCAAAGAGTGATTCCCAGAGAAGAGAGGACTGGCCTCTACCGTCACCCCAAAAGGGAGTCTGCCATTGCTTATGTGCAATTAAATCATCCAATTAAATTATGATTAGTGCTTTTCAATGATCAGCTTGAGTCTATTATGAGCAATGGAAAAGAAACCGAAAAATAGAAAGTTTCAGCTTAGGAGATATGAATCAAAACACTGCTAGCACATCTCCATATCAAGTCAAGAGACCCTATGCCAACTCAGTAAGGGAGGGAACACTATCCTGTTTTCGACTTCCTACAGGAGCTGAGAAGCAAAATATGCTCAGAGAGCAGAATTAAATCGATCTCGTAGCAACCAAATTAATCTTTCGTTAGCAAACAAAAAACACACATCCTCTTCCAATCTCAAAAGCCAAATAGTAAAAATCCCAGGAGCTTAATATAGAAAACCTACCATTAAAGCTTGAAAATCCCATTTATCAGTGAAAACAACTTCAGAAATCCAAACTTTAATGCTATCTTTTCATAATTTAGCAAGGCCAACTTCCACCTTCAGTTAATATATTTCGGGTAAGGAAAAGCTCTTTACATGAGTCACACAGAGGAAGAGAATGAAATGTTTATACAGTAGAAAGCTCAATGCAAAGAAGAAGGGGCTAGAAATGGAATTTCCACATCAACCCTGCAAGGAAGGGACGAAGGCACTCTGCCACAGAAACTGAACTAGTTCCAAAGAAGATTAAAGGAAATAGAGACAAAATTTCAGATCTGTTTAATGTGTTGTAATCTTCCCCCTGTGATTTAGCTAAACCACCAAAACAGGCAGTCTGGGCTTTTTCAGAAGGAGAGAAAAGGGAAAGAAAAAAAAAACATATATATATATATACATATATATATATATATATATATGCATACACACACATGTACATACTATATATAAAATACACCCACACATTTAGAGTCTTAACTGGCATTTTGGATGTCATACAATGAATGCCAAATTGTTCAGCAATGATTTTCAAATTTTATAGTGCTCACTGCCAAAAATGCAAAGTTCAAGGTTAAATTGGTTTATAAAATAAGAAAAGACACTAGGAGGTTCCCTCTGTGATAGCTTATAGGGGACAGCAGTCAAGTATGCTGTGGTAAGTAAAGTTCTGCACCCCAATATGCTACAGGGTGGCATATTTTATTAATTAATTTTTCTGTGGTGTTGTTGACCCATTTCTAACTCACCACTGTTCTGTGATTGAGAGAGCACTGGAATTAGAAACCGTGGGTGTAAACTTGGTCTTGTCATGTGCTATGATTTAGCAGGAGTAATTTCACTTCTAATATGGGGAAAACAAAACCAAAATAATATATTTGTGATAAGGATTAAGTGAGATTGCATGTGTGAGACCAACTTGTAACCATTCTTGTTACTATACTGTAAAGTATAAAACGCTAGGCAAATAATAACAATAGTAAAAATTACTTTTCATTTTCATCTGTCAGTATTAATTTATAATACATCATTACCTGGATTTAAGGCATGGATTTTGTAACAATGAATTTACAATCAAAACAGGCAAAATAACTTTCTACATATGATGAAATTTTGTACAGAAATATAGGATTCCCTAGTTAATACGGTACAAGATTTTCCAGCTTTAACACTTGTCCTCTACACATCTCGTTAAAATGTCTATGAATGTAACCAAAAAGCCAAAACAAATAGTAGCACTGGAAACAAAGATAAAGTTAAAATAATACATCAAGAGGCAGAGGGAAGTTTGTGAACTTTATTATTGGTGATAAGTTATTGAGAAGCAGAGGACTGAGTTATACACAATGTGCTTTATCTTTGGGAAACAAAAAGAATAAAACAAACAAAAAGCATACACCAGAGGTTCTCGGAGTGTGGTGCTGGGACCTCGGGACCAGCAGCATCAGCATCACCTGGGAATTTGTTAGAAATGCAAATACAGCAAATTCACAGGCCACAGCCTCACACCTACTGAATTGGAAACCTGGTGGGTGGGGCCCAGGAATCTGTCATCTACAAGTTTTTCAGGTGGTTTCCATGCCCACTGAAGTTTGAGAACCACTGTCACAAACACAAAAAGATTGGGGGAAATATTTTGATTCATGCTCATCCTATGAACTAATTCCAAAAGTAGAATTTGCAATGGTCCAAAACAGATATGTGTTATTATTCCCACTTTCAGATGAGAAAATGAAGAAACAGGAATTAAGAGATTTGACCAACCCAGTGCAATCAGGAGTCAGAGGTAATTTGCTAATTATTTGACCTTGAAGACTCTCTCTTTCTTAACCCTAGATATATACTATTTCCCTGGTGGTGAAACTAGCAGATTGAAAACTACTTCCGTAAGTAAACAGAAAAAAATTTGGAAGATTTCTGCTTGATATTTTCAAAAACATTGTAAAGGACACAGTCCCGATATCTGTAAAATGTAAACAAAATTAAATGAGAGTAGAGAGACAAAAAGGATGGGCTAGAAATAAAAGGTTTTGAGAAATCCCAAAAGAGAGTGGCAGAATCAACATTAATAAGAGTAGAATAAAAGCAAATGAACTGGGGAGAAAACAGAACAGAAGTTGAAAGTAAAAAGCACATTGTTGAAACCACGACAGAGAAGATAAAAGATATGGAATTCTGAGAACTGAAACCCAACCAAGAATCCTGGCTTCCAAGTGAGAAATATAAAAACAGGAAAAGAAGCAATGATATATGATGTTATGGGAAAAATGTCTGGCAATGAAAAAGGACTGACTATACTTCTTGGTAGTAATCACAAAATTCCACATAAAACTAATGATGAAACACCAATCTACAACTGGACATATCATGATAATTTTATATTATTCTGATTTCAAAGGTAGAAAATGAAAATCCACAAGGTATCTAAGCTCAAAATACACATCATTTTGGAAATAAATGAAGATGAATAAAATGGGAACAAACAGAGGCTACTTATGCAGAGCCTAAGTCAGCCACCATCACTTGCGTTTGCCAGAGACCTAAAGGTGGGCAAAGAAGTGGGAAAGCTTTATAGGGAAAAGAAAAAAAAAAAAAAAAAAGAATGCTTCAGGTATGCTCTGATTAGAAGTTGTTGGCATGAGGAGGTAGGCTAACTGGAAGCAGGGCATCTTCTGTGCTTGATTAGGGAAACACTTGTATTCCTTTAGTTGATCCTGAGTTGGAAGTGGAGGCAACTATTAGAGAAGCTGGAAGTCATGGACCGAGCCCCGATCATTCTACACTGAGGTCTACAGAAGCTGGGCTTTGCTTTTTAGGCCTGTTGCTGCAGAGGTTGTAGGTCAGAGCTCTATTGCATATTTAGTCTTACCATTCATGCCAGATGAATTAAATAGCTAAATTCTCCTACTTCTAAGTGTAACAGGTTGCAGGCAATGAAAACCCATTTGGTGAAAATCAATTGTGTGTTTATTAGATTTGTATAGATTAAATGCATTAAAACATCTTTGCAGTATTTCCAATATTTAAAAAACCACTTTTCTAATAGCTTAAAAAATTTAAACCAATAAAATGTATAAAAATTTAGAAGAATATTTAGATATTTTTATCTGCCCCTTAGATAAAGATTTTCTGAACTTGAAAGCAATAGAGGATATCACCAATACCTCGAAGGAAAAGATGAATAGATTTAATGCATAAAAACTAAACATTTGTGTAAATTGTAATATAAAATACAACACTAAAATCGACAAATATAAAAATAAAGATTTTTGTTTTCATTTTTGCATATCTTTTCAGTTTGTCATCTAATTTTTTTTACTTTATGTTTCACATAAGATACATCCTAACTATGAATTTCTGAGGATGGAATATTATGCTGCGACTTTTTATTGTTTTGAACAATTCTAAAGATCTTGAGGAATTGTTAATGTTACACAGTTAAGTGAAAGTGAGTAGGATGTTCGGTTACACATAGAGTACAGCATGCACTGAAGAAAGAGGGAGAGAACAAGCAAGAGAAATACACACACAAAGGACTGCTTTGTTGTATGATTATCCAAATTTCCATATTTTATTAAATAAAATTGTTTCAAATTAGAACTATTTCAAAGATAGTTTTTGTAAATATATAGAGAGAAATAGCATCACGTATAGAGAAAACAGCATAGGAATGGAAAAAAATGATGACATGTTCTGTCAAAGTTTTAGAATTATGTTATTTAGAATTGTAAGGAAAAGAATGTTTAATTTTAATATGAATGTTTTTCCAATTCAATGACAGACATTCCAGCCTTTAGAAATAAAATTTTGGAAACTGCTTTCAAAATTAATATGATTAACACTCTCAATCACTATTCTCTCACAACACCAAAACAGCTAGTGAATTTCATTTTTTTCAGCTGAATATTTCTTAATGCTTAACTTGTCCTTTTTTATTTATGCTATATTAGCATTTGACTATTATTAATTTTACATGAGAGATTCAGCTGTAGATAGAGTTAAATTGAAACAAGGTAAACGTTGATGAGAGAAGGTAGAAATGAACAATACTTAAGGACTGAATCACTGAACATTTCAGAAATAATTTTAAACCACCCTTGCTCCAGGACAAGGAATGACAAATGTGTTTCTCCGTACCTAGGTTTCTAACTACCAGAAATTTCCCCTCTGAAATGTTGTTTTCTTTTATGCAATTTAACATTAGGAAATCCCTTCAGAAATAGTCATCTGTCCAGCTACTTAATAAAGGATGAAGGCGTAGATTAAAACTAATTATAACCTGAAATAAAAAGAAAGGAGATTTAAATCGGTAAAAACATCTTAAAGTATAAAATCCGTTAGGGATATTTACAAGGTGAAAATAAGTGACACCAAACCTGTCCAAATTAAGAAAATCTGTAGACCTAATTCTCCAGATGTTTAGGATCTTGTTATGTTTTTACTTAGGTAAAATGCCCGACATTAAAAGTTTAAAAAATGCTGGGCGCTTAAATATATGTTTTTGCTTTTCTGATTTTGCTACTGTGAATTTTAAAATATGTCTCTGGACCTTTTGCCTCAAAATATAATTCCTTGGCCTAGAGATGAAAAAGCATTTTTTTGTTTCATTTTGACTGAAGTGAAATCTTGTAAATTACCTTTATTATTTTCAGCACTACATAGACAATTCTATTTAGAAAATAAACCATTAAAATTTATTGTTTGTGTACTCCAAATTTTGAGAAGTCATTAACAAACGAAAGAATCAGGCAAAATATATGTATAAGTTTTCAAATTTACCCTTTCCTTCATTATATGGCCTAGACACTAGACATTTTAACTCAGTATAACATCCTTTAGTCCATCTATCATTTGATTCATATACTAAACCCTTCCTTTATCCAGCCACATATTCCAGTATTAAGTGCAGGCTTTATGCCACGTATTATGGCAGGTTCTGGGTGTACAGTGGGGCAGAAATGAGATGTAGTATGATTTCCACCCTTGTGGAGTTCACTGGGCATGTGAATGCATGGAGCTTACTGTCTTTGTGAAGAAGAAATAACTTTTTGTCCAGAATGTTTTAGTGTAATGACAATAAAGCTTTGCTACTGATTTTGACAGTTTTTGATGGTTTGATCAAGGGGGTAGTTGTTGAAAAGGCCTAGGGACTTGCACATGTATGTCTTGTCCACCTGGTTATCACATCCGAGACACAGACCCTCGCTCTTTCCATGGTTCTCACATAAAGATGCATGTTGACTGTTTACAATATATTTCCTTATTTTGTCCATAAGCCTGTGCCTCATAATAAGGGATTGTTTTCTCATAAAAATGCCCTCCCCCCAAAAAAGAAAAGGTTTTTAAAACTAGAAGAGCCCACTTATGTTGGTGCAGGGAGAAGAACAGATACTCAAATTCATTACTCGTGGAAGTGTAAAATTGTACTAAGTCTCTAGCAGGCAATTTGACAAAATAATCAAATATTTAATTGGGGGTATCATTTTGCCCAGTGATGACAGCCACTTCTAAAAATTTAACCCTAGATTTTCTTCTCAACTTGATTCTTCAGTGAACATGCAGGATATGAGATGATAGCCAAAGAATTACCAGAAGTTATGGGATAAACATGGCTCATGTTTTGAGGAGAGAATAAAAGGAAGTTTTGATCTTTTCCTTAAACAATTTTTCCACATACATGTAATCAAATTATCAGTATCCTGGTTTGATGTGGGAGCATTTTTTTTCTGACATCAAAAAAGGAGCATTTCTATGAGCACAGATTGATGAACATGAAACTTACATGTTAACGAACTCTGTAAAATGCAGCCAATGTGTGTTGGGCTAATAGCTACTCTTGGCTCCTCTGAATAATGACACTAAATTATGTGATTTCTTAGTGAATCCTAAGAGTTCACTAAGATTCACATTTTTAAATGTCCTTGTCATTTATCATTTTTTCGCTGTGATTTGATTCACCCTCTAAAGAAGCATATATTCTAATAAATCAGTTAAACTCCATGCGAATGTTGCAATTAATTATAATTAGTAACACTTCTCTTTGAGTTACTTATTAACTGCAAAGATTAAAAAATGGGAAGCTAGCAATTTTAATATTAATTTTTATGTTCTTTTTCAAAAGTACGATTTTAATTTAAAATGTAGAGTTGTGGATAAAACCAGAAATTTGAAGGACAACCTAAAACTCTTACGGAATAGACAGGTAGAAAAATGCAGTACATCAAATCCTAAGTCTTAATTGTCATTATAGTGACCTGAGGCTTGTGATAATGAACATGACACCAAAGAACTGTGAGACAAGATTGCGCACGTTCAGGGTGGTATGGCCATAGCAGCCACATACAAAAGAATGAAAGTAGATCATTATTTTACACCATAAATAAAAATTAACTCAAAATATCATAAAGACTTGAATGTAAGATCTGAAACCATAAAACTCCTAGAAGAAAACATAGGCAGTATGCATGCTCTCTGACATCAGCCTTAGCAGTATCTTTTTTAATATCATGTCTCCTCAGGCAAGGGAAACAAGAAAAAATAAGCAAATGGGACTACATCAAACTAAAAAGCTTCTGCATGGCAAAGAAAACCATCAACAAAACAAAAAGAACTGATATTTGCAAACTGCATATCCCACAAGGGGTTAATATCCAACATATATAAAAAACTCATAAAACTCAACAGCAAAAAAAGAAAACCACCTGATCAAAAAGTGGGCAGAGGATATGTACAGATATTTTTCCAAAGAAGATATACAGATGGCCAACAGGCACATGAAAAGATGTTCAACACCACTAAATATTAGAGAAATGCAAATTAAAACCACAGTGAGTTATAACCTCACATCTGTCAGAATGGCTATTATTAAAAAGACAAGAAATAACAAGTGTTGGAGAGGATGTGGAGAAAAGAGAACGCTCACACACTGCTGGTGAGAATGTAAAATGGTATAGCCAGTATGGAAAACAGTATGGAGATTCCTCAAAAAATTAAAAACAGAACTACCATATGATCCAGCTATTCCACTTCTGGGTATTTATCCAAAGAACATGAAAACACTAATTCAAAAAGATATATGCACCCTCTGTTCATTGCAGCATTATTCACAATAGCCAAGACTTGGAAGCAACCTAGGTGCCCATCAATGGATGAAAGGATAAAGAAGATGTGGTCTATATATGTACATACATAATGGAATACTACTCAGCCTAAAAAAGACAAAATCATTGCCATTTGCAACAGCATGGATGGACCTTGCGTGTATTATGCTAAGCAAAATAAGTCAGACAAAGACAATTACCATATGATTTCACTCATTTTTGGAAGATAAACCAACAAATTCGTAGATACAGAGAATAGATTGGTGGTTACCAGAGGGGAAGTGGGTGGGAATAGGGTGAAAGGAGTGAAGGGGCACATGAGAATGGTGGCAGATGGTAACTAGACTTTTGGTGGTGAACATGATGTAGTCTATACAGCAGCTAAAATATAATGATATATACCTGAAATTTACATAATGTTATAAATGAGTGCTACCTCAATATAAACAAATAAATAAATAATTATCAATAAAAAGAAAGAACTGTGAAATTTTGATAGTTCTCATCAAAATCTTCATGCACCAGAATCCACTTCATCATTATTAATCAAATACATGTTGCATCAAAGGTTTTGTTTTTCTTGATTTTTGTTTATTGTTCTCAATAGAATTAAATTTGGAAAAAAATTAATATTAATGACTTGAATAATTATTTTTCTAAACTATTTAATAAAATGAAGAAAATTTTTAAGAACTTGTTTACCTAGGGTCAGATATGCTGACTTAGTGAGAAAAAATGCTCTTATAGAGTTTTTACATTCTCTGTTGTATTGATATTTTTTGTTATGGAGGAAAGTAAAGAGAATAAAAAGAAAGAGAAAATATCTAGTTAAAGTCAAACTTTCATTAGCATGAATAATAAGTAATAATTATTAAGTTGACTTACTTTACAGATTTATTTGAAAATATTTTTGTTAAAATTCTCAAAGTTAAAAGTGAGAAATGAGTGGCTGTTTTTACTACACGTGATAGAACACATGAAAGCAAGTTTGAGTATGGGGGGAAAGTGTTGCTGATCGGTCTCGTGAATTAATTAGTGACTCGGTTCTTTCGCACATGACGGAAATTACAGTGACTGTAACAAAATAGAGCATAATATTATCACTCATTTTTCTGCCCAGAAAAAAAAAAATGAAGGAGAGAAGATGGGCTTTGAGACAGTGAAATAGAGTGACGAGTAGATCAAAGACTCTTTCGATCCACCACAAGACCCAAGAGACTTCACATCTCAAGATGCAACTCATCAACTTTCCCATAGAGTAGACTAAAAAGATAGCATGTTCACCTTCTTTGGCAGCAATCTATCATTTCTCTTCAGGAACTGTCATAAAAGAAATGAAATATTATTGTCATTTGCACCCACATATATATGTGAATTGAGTTTTTGGAAATATCATGACACCAAGAAGGAGATAAAATTTAGCAGGATATGTGTAAAATATCCCATTATTGTAAGAGTCACTTCAGGCTTGTTCTTAAGGATGCTCTAAATACACAACTTGAAGAACACGGTCCTTGGAAATGATCATGGTAGTGCATAGAGACATGGTTTTCTGAATGATGGTGGAGTTGTTGTTTTAGTAAAGACAAAAATGGAAAGCAAAGAAAACAAACACGTAAAAACTCTAAAACAGGAGAGTTTTACGATGTACTTCTACACAGTTTATAAAAACTGTTGAAAGGCGGGGGATAAGACAGGTGTTGTTTAAGGGTATTAACTTGCAAAGAGTAATAAATAAGCCCTAGAGATCACAGTAGAGTGAATATACTACAGTATATAGAACAGTATAGTATAGTACAGAATATAGCACAGGATAGTGAATATAGACAATAATACTGTATCATACTCATCAAATTTGCTAAGAGACTAGAACTTAATGTTTCAAACCACTAAAAATATAGGATAAGTATGCAACATGACAGAGGTGCTAATTATTGCTACAATGGCAATCATATTACAATATACAAATGTATCAAATTAACATTTTGCACACCTTAAATTTGCACAGTTATATGTCAAATATATTTTAATTAAAACTTTGCAGTAGATTTTTATAGTGACATGGAACTATTCACAATTTGTTGAATTTTTAAATGACCATGGCAGATTATAAACAGTATATACTGCATTACCCCATTTGTATAAGATTGTGTTTCATAATCTGCACCACAGTGTTGAGATTTCTTATCAATAATGCAGCAGATATTACGAATATATAAACACAGGAAGTTCCCCTCTGCTTCTAAACATACTTAATAGTCAGTGACATGATGGTGAATGAAAAGGACAGTTTCCCCTTCATAGAGCTTACTGTCTAATGGAAGAGACAGATATTTATGACTAATATAATATTTAGAGCTTTTATGAGTGCTAGCAGATTAAAATATTATGTAAAATAAAGACTGCATAATACTGTCTTGGTTAGTACAGAACCTCAAAGCAGTCTCTCCTAATTAAGTGTTTCCGGAGTGGACATCAGAAAAATGAGTAGAGGTTGAGTGGTGGAAGTGAAAAGACATAGAATAAGGTTGTCTAGACAGAGGGAAGAGAATATTAAAAGCCTTCAGGCATAAGGAAACATCGTATGTTTGAGAAACAAAACGACATCCAATAGGGCAATATTGAAGAGAAAAGGGGGGAGGGAGTAGTAAATATAACAAGATGGAAGTGAAGAAAGATGGGAGTTGATTAGATTAATTAGGGCCTTGAATGACCAGTTAGAGAAGTTGGGTGTTCATTCCCAGTGGCATGTTTTAAGTAGGAAACGATGTGAACACATTTGAGATTTTAAAGGGGCTCTCTGAGTGCCATGTAAGAAGAGGTTGGAATAGGGTAAAGGAAGATTTAGGGAGACCCCACAGGAGGCTATTGCAATTGTTCGAGCAAAATATGATCATAAATTGAATTATTATAAAGAAATAGATATGGACCATTAGTAAGAAATCCAAGCAGGTGTGATGGTGTATTTAAGAAGCAGAAAGAGAGGGAGCTTTCAAAGAATACTCTGTGCCTGACTTGCAAAACAGAATGAATGGTGGGAACAATGTGAGAAATAGGGAACAATGGAAGAGGGTCAAAAATCAAATTGGGAGATGGTCATGAGTTTCAGATGAATATATACTTCGAATCGGAGAATTAAAGCATGAAAATAGATGCGAGAAATCATTCAGTTGAATTCCTTGTTTTTCCAGATGAGGAAAGTGAGGGCCAGAGAAGTTAAGAGTATAAGAATTGTTATGTATTACATAAAATATACATACATATGTACATATATTTGCAAAAAAATCTTGCACTGTATTGCCAAATTGTCTACTCTGTAATGAAAATATGTAGGTATAATCTGTCATTCTGAAATATTTGAAAATTTATGGTCAAAGAAGCAACATGTGACTTTGTATAATTTCCCAGGAAAAAAGTATAAGTGGAAGCAAACAATCATTACAACCCAAAACTGGACAATTAATTATTGAAAAATGGATGGAGGAGAAATAAATAGAGTCATAGAATTTTAGAACTCATTTTCATACTGGCTGCATATTGCTAGCAATATGGCAATACCGCTGATAAGATGTCCAGCACACCGAGAATATTACAGTGAAAGATACTTCTGAACAACAAGCACTAAATTCACATGTGATGGTTAATTTCATATGTCAACTTGACTGGGCCATGGGGTGCCCAGATAGCTAGCTAAACATTATTCCTGGGTGTGTCTATGTTTCTAGAAGAGATTAGCATTTGGAATATTGGGCTGAGTAAAACAGATGGCCCTCTCCAATGTGGGTGAATATTATCCAATTCACTGAGGGCCTGAATAGAACAAAAGGGCAGAGAAAGGGTAAATTCATTCTGCCAGACTGATGAGCTGAGACATCAATCATCTCCTGCCCTCAGTACTCCTGATTCTCAGGCCTTCAGACAGAAGTGGAATCTACACCAACTACTCACCACCCTTCAAGCCTTTGAACTATATCGCCAGCTTTCCTGGCTCTTCAGCTTGCAGACAGCAGGTTGTAGAACTTCTCAGCCTCCATAATCATGTAAGCCAAGACCTTATAATCAATCCATGTGTGTGTGTGTCCTATTGGTCTTGTAACTCTGGAGAACCCCTATACAGATTTTGATACTGGGAGTAGTTCTAGAGGAAGAGAATTTTAAGGATGAGTTTTCTGAATTGGTTTTTGCATTTCTGGAATTGGCTCTCTAATCTGATTAGATTTAAATATGTTAATGACTCTATTTCCAGTGGTAAAGAGAGCACTGATAGTCCATGGTGTGAATTCATTATAGAGATATGCAAAATATCTGCATTGGATACCTCTGATCACCCACATATAACAAGCAAGGAGCTGGGTGACTGTACGTACAATATTTTTTAATATTTTTGGGAAACTAACAAATATAATATGGTTGGCTGGTTCCTGGTAATGTCATTGGACAAGTTGATGAAGGAAAAGAATGAGCTCAGGGATTCAAATTCCTAGCTCAAGCACCGTATGAATGACCTGAATGCTTATTTGTGTGCCCTGAAGGAGACCCTTATCCCCTTAAGCTTCAGGGCTGAGATAACTAAAAAACAAATGTAGAATCTTATCCAGAGACTGGCTGAATTACAATGCAAGTTAAACCCCCAGTCTTGCACGGTGTCTACTGTTAAAGTGAAGGCATTGATTGGGAAATAATGGAATCCTATAAATTGAAATGGGGATGCGTGGGAAGACCCTGATGAAGCTGGGGACTTTGGGCCCTTAAATTCTGATGATTCTTTGCCAGTGCAAGAGGTCTCCCCGTCCCCAGTGGAAGTGGCTTCCCCATCCTCAGCAGAAGCAGCCTCCTCCCCTCCTCGCAGTGGTAGCTGCATCCCCACCGCAAGTAGTAGCAGCCTCCACACTGGATGGTATCGGCCTCTGCACTCCCTATGTGAGGGAATTAACCCTGCACTGCCTGAGGAAATTGTAATGGCATCCCCTGAAGCAATTGCCGCAGAAGACAGTGCCGATTCTCCTCAGGGGCCCCCTCTCAACCCCTCTTTGCTTCTGGACCTATAACTAGACTCAATCCCAGTGAGCTCCTAAAAATGAGGTATAAAGTGTGACCCCTGAGGAGATGCACTACACTCCGAAAGAACTACTTGAGTTTTCTAATTTATACAGACAGAATCTAAGGAACATGTGTGGGAATGGATACTAAAAGTGTGGGATAATGGTGAAAGGAACATAAAAGGAGACCAAGCAAAATTTATTGATATGGGCTCACTAAGCAGAGATTCTGCATTTAATGTTGCAGCTGAGGGAGGTAGAAAGAGCTCTAACAGTTTGGTTGGTTGGCAGAAACATGAACCAAAACATTGCCCACTGTGAGGTGAGTGATTTGGAAATGCTTGAATTGCCCTGGTTTAATGTGGAGGAAGGGATTTAAAGGCTTAGGGAGATTGGAATGTTAGAGTGGATTTGTCATTTACGACCTACTCACCCACACTGGGAGAGTCCAGAAGATATATCTTTCACCAATCCTGTGAGAAATAAATTTGAGGGAGCCCTGGCATCCTTAAATAACTCTGTGATGGCTCTTCTCTGTAAGCCAGACCTTACAGTGGGAACTGCAGCGACTCAAATGGAAAACCTAAAGGTAGTGGGAGTAATTTGCTCCTGTGTTGCAGAGGCTGAGTGGTGGCACTCAAATGCCAAAGGCAGGGTAGGCATGCTTACTGTAAGGGGCAGCAGAGTCAAAGAGGAAATCAGAAGAGACTGACTCACACAGACCCATGGCATCAGCTAGTTGATCATGGTGATCCTAGAAATGAAATAGACAGAAAGCCTACTAAATTCTTCCTTGATCTGTATGAGCAGAAAAATTTTAGGTCAAGTGAACAAAAGTCTAACCTGAATCACAAAAAGATGGCCCAGAGGGAAAAACGTTTTTATCAGGAGACATAACAATGATTCTATTGAACTGGAAGTTAAGACTGCTACCCAGCCACTTTGGGCTTCTCATGCATCTCAATTAACAAGCAAAGAAGGAAGTTGTGATGCTGGCTGGGGTAACTGATCTTGACTTCCAAGGGGAAGTTGGACTGCTTCTCCACAGTGGAGATAAGGAAGAGAATGTCTGAAATAAAGGAGATCCGTTAAAGCATCTCTTAGTATTACCATGCCTTGTGATTAAGGTCAATGGAAAACTACAACAGCCCAATCCAAGCAGGACTAGTAATGGCCAGACCCTTCAGGACTAAAAGTTTGGGTCTCCCTACCCCCATGAAGAATGACCAGCTGAGGTGTTTGCTAAAGGCAAAGGGAATAGAGAGTGGTTAGTAAAAGGAAGTTATAATACGAGCTATAATCATGTGACCAGTTACAGACCTGAGGGCTGTAATTGCCATAAGTATTTCCTCCTCATTTTGTTTTGAATACATTTGTGTGTGTGCATGTGTATATCTTTGCTTTCTTTCCTCTCTTATTCCTGTATCATGTAACGTAAGATGTATTGGCTATGTGATAGACCTTAAGTATTGTTCATTTTACATGAGAGTATTTAAGTCACAGAATATCAAGGAGAAGAGTAAAAATCACTCAAGAACTTTAATTCCTCTTCTGGGGAAGCAGTTTGTGTGTTTTCGGTTGTATGCAGGACAGCTGTATCATGTTAGGCAGTAACTATACACTAACTGTATACTATAGTCTAAGATCAAAACGTTAACAATAAGCTTAACTCTTTGAAGACTGAAAATTCTTTTATACCAAATATGTCAGATAGGGTAATAGCCTTACTCCTTAGAATTTGTGAAATATTCCTTGAAGATCCAGACTGCTTTACCACATTTCGGTAGTGGCAGGCATCTACATGCAAATGCTAAGGAATAACAAATTGATACAAAAACAAATGATTAAACACATCCCATGAGTAAGCCCAAAAATGTGGAACAAGTATTAAGATGAATTGAATTAATTTCCATGCATTTGATGCCACTCACATATAGGGCACACACTGCAAGGTACATGGTTAGTTTCTATGGCTATAATACAATGGTTATGATTCTTAAGAAGGGCGTATATATGTATTGTAGGACATATATAATATCTGTATGTCATTCATTATAGTACTCGACAAAGCACTGATCAAGTGCCTTTAATGTGCCAGACACTGTGCTAAGGAATAGAAAAATAAGCAAACTATAACTCCTCCTCTCAGAAATTCTCAGTCTAGTGAGCTTAAAAATAATAATAATCAAAACACACAGGCTCAAAAAATGTGGACTGTGAAGGGTGAAAGAGACTCATGGAAAAGAAATCATGAGGAAGTGGTGCTTTAAGCCTTTTCGTTTGAGAGCAATATGGAAATACCTTCACATGCCGTGCCATTTCTGGATGAAGCATGTGTGTGTGTGTGTGTGTGTGTGTGTGTGTGTGTGTGAGGGTGTGTGTGAGGGTGAGAGTGTATGCACCCTCATAGGCACAGCTGGTGAAACAAGGTAATACCTGTTCATGAGTAGAAGCTATAGAAGCAAAGGAAAGGAAGACACAACAGAAGCTAGACTTTACTTCCGAGATTCCTGATTTCTTGAGTCACATTGAGAAATCATAGCTTTTCCATAATACACTGAGTTCTATGTCAATGCACTGAGTTCTATGATGCTCTGGGACCTGACAGGTTCATCTAACAGAGGAGCCAATTCTTCATCTATAGACAGAAGTTTTGTTTCACAAAGAGTAATTCAGAGGAGGAAAAGGAAAATTATAAGCTAATATTTATTGAAAACCAAAAAGAATAGAGAGACACTTATTAGAGCAGATATTGAGAAATACACTTGAGAGCAATTGTACCAGATGCCAATTTGCAGTGTGCTCTAGCAGAAAAGGGGGAAAAACGGAAATAGTTTTCCAAACCCAAGGTAAAAATGAATACAGAGAGTAATAACACTAATAATATTTGTAAATGAGGAACTCAATTACAGAATATTTTTACATGCTGAGTCCTGGTGCTTTTTAATTTTTAGATATAAATTGGTTAAATTTCTTCTACTTTAAAAATGATTCCCTCTGCTACAATCTTCTTTAATATATAGTAATAGAACAGCTCGAAAGCTTCCTCACAGAGGGTTGCCACAGCAACATCCTTTCGATATACATGCATGGAATTGGGGGAGTGGACAGGGGAGAGGGAAATACAGTGGATTATGGATGTAATATAGTTTATTTTCAAGGAGGAATAAGAAATACAAGAGAAACAGAGAAAAGGAAAGGATCAGACTGCAGAGCGTGCAGATTGTTTTAATATTGGTCATCTCTGGCCTCATATAACTCTGAATATACCTCCAGAAAAACCTAAAACCTAGGGATGTTGCTTCTGAAAGATAGGCAAGGAGAATGGACACAGAGATGATTCTTAAGGTAGGAGCAGGGGGACAAATTATGTCCCAAGGCTGGCGCATAGCCAAACAGAGCTAACATGAGATTGCGACACAGCAAAGGAAGCTCAGCCTGCCTTTACTCCCGGCTGCTTTGATGCCAGGTGTTGATACGCCTTTGCCAATATTTTTATTCTTTGTACACCCTTAAGGAAAATTGGCTTGAACAAAGTTCAGCATTGAATTTAGCTGTTTCACCCTCTTCTTGAACACTTTGGTCCTAGTGAAAAAAGAACTCCCCAGCAGAATCAAGCCAGGTAAATGTGCAAAAGAGGCAGCGTTTGACTTAAATATCGCTTCCCTGCTTCTTTCGATGACCTCGCCTACTTTCACACCTCACTTCTCACTTAGGTACCTAATACCAGTGGACATGCTGGGCGGCTCCAGAATACAATACCCATCATTTCATCTCCTCCCTAGAATTTCCTTCCTGTGTAATTTTCCCTTTCTCTTTATTTACACTGAAATTCACAATAACCTGTTCCTTTTCCTCAGGGTCATGGTAAATAATTTCTATCAGTCTAATAAGAAGGGCTAATTTTTATTGAAACACTGTTGGTCTGTTTATGCTCAGCCCTTTATAGTTATTATCTCATTTAATACAACCACACTATAAAGTAGATATTATTATTCTTGTTTTTAAAGTGAGGAATACGAGTGTTAAAGGTGTTAGTTACATTGCTTGAATCAAATCGCATAACTAACGTGTGAAAGAGCCAGAGATGGAGCCTGGCTCAATTGGAGCGTGGTCTGAAGGGTCACGCTCACAGTCAGCACATCACTGCTCCCTACAAACTGATCCTTGTGAAGACAACTATGAGCTGTAATGCCCTAGAGTGACTTTCTCTTCTGAAAAATATTTTCTGTGTTCAGAGGACTCTTTAATGCGTCAGTAGAAAGAACTGATTATGAAAGAGATTTCAGATTGAGATATATTTGGCCAGTCTCTCAAATTCTACCACATAAGTGACTGTCCTTTCCATTTTCACCAGCATTCTGTTTGAGTCTCTGCTCTGTTTCTGTCAGGGATAACCTCACGTTGAAATTCGAGCATCTGTCTACCTCACAGAGTCTGATATTCAGGTATGTAGGTGGCTAAGGCTTTTCTGGGGTGACACACTGCTCCCTCTGCTGGACTGTGGAGGTCAGAGAGAAAAGCATCTTCAAATCCCAAAGTTTGACATGTTAAGTAACTTTCTTTACAACTATTAAGAAATTAGGAGAGACAAATAATGATCACAAAGAATTCAAGGGCATGATGGCCCAACATAGCTGAGAAATAATAAGAGATTCCAATGAGACCTGTCCCTAGCACAGATGTGCCTTCTGTGAATAGGTATTATTTTTTATACAGGAGGCACAGCAAAGATGTTTTTCACACCAGCAGGAAAAGCTTACAGTTGTCATCATGATCTCTTTTGAAGATAGAGCTGGCATTGTTACCTTAAGTTTTTGCTAATTGTGAACCATTCCTGGTGCATAGTCTGCACATGCTCTATTCCTCTGGGAACACTTTGCAGTCTAGAAAGACATCAATGTGGAAGAATATGCACTGAAAAGGTGAAGCAATTTATAGTAAAAATAATCTAACTTTACTACAATGTAAACATGATTCTGAATTATGTGTAGTGCAAAAATATGGCAAGAGTAGTGGTTGAGTCATTTCAAACCTTAAAAGACAAGCTAAGCTTATATAAATTTAAGTACCATAGCGAGATTTGTGGTTTGTTAGTCTTACTCATTTATTCACCCATTCATTCAACAGACGCTTATAAACTTCTGACTATATGATAGACTCAGAGTTGGGTGCAGGAAAAGTTTTTATATGTTCCCCCCCAAAGCAAACTCTGAGACAAAGATTTGGTTATAAATTGTTTCTCTGGGAAGTAGTCTCAGGGAGCACTGGGTGCGGGAGGGGGGAAGTGAGACAGAAGGGATAGCAGCCAATGAAGGATGCATTGTTAAGCCAGATCCTACTGTGGGTCACTAGAACTCGATCATGCCAGTGAACTCTGGAAAGTAGTATGGAGCATGTGCCTCACAGTTATTGCACCTGAGGAGTGAGACGGATGGATTATTTATTCACCAGCTTTTTAAAGTCATCAGTTGAGGGCTGAACCCAGGTCAAGGGAAAGGGATGATTACTTCTTTACGAGCTTCATACCAGGTGCATCTGAGCACAGCAGCACTGCCACTAGAGAAAGCACAGGCAAAGAGATGCAAGGGTTAGTGCACTAAAACAGTGAGACCCAAGGCCTAGAGGCAGGCTGCCTACACATGGACTAGAGAACGCCAAAGTGGTTAGGACACAATAACTGGCCTAGAAGAGCTCACAGTCTAGTGAGAGATGGAGGTCAGAAACACATGGGGTTGATCCAGGTTGACCTGGATTGACCTGAGAAAAGAGAAATGCCCTGTATCATTCCCGATTAGGTGCAAGGAGACGGAGATAGCTGACAAATAGATGTTTGTCATTAGCAGTGTAAGCAGTTGATGATTTAGAGAATACAGCCTGCATCTTCTGATGAAGTAGGACCTTGACAATCCTTGAGAGTCAGAGGAAAGAGAGTTCAGTGAGAGATGTGCAGGGAATCGGAAAGGAAGACAATCAAGGAGGTTTTTGTAAAAATGACACATAATGTTGAAAGATAGAAGAATATAGAAAAGCACTTTATAAAAATTTTAATTACTAAACATAATTTGGGGAGTCTCTTGGACCACATGTGTAGAAGTAGGGTGATATTTAATGAAGGGTAAACAGTAGATATACTTTTCCGACTTTGCTAATATCATATCAGTCTTGTCAAATGTTTAGCTGGTCTCTAAAAAATCTGCTTTTACTGTCAGACAGTGCAGAGAACACTGACGTTACTAACGCACATCAAATCACCCATCCTTAAATCTCAGCTTAGGGAAGTAATGTTCACGGAAAGTTGTTTAAGTAAAACACTTTCCATCCTTCATCCGCTTCTATAAGTATTTTCTTACTTGGATCCAATTCTTATTTGGACCACCAGAAAGATGCATGGCTGGATCACATTTTCTTAGTGCCTCTTAGGAAAACTTTCACTGAATTATGAATACTTCCTGTATCTTCAGATATTATTAAAGATCTGAAATAGCCATATTAAATTTGCTTCTATATTTATCATGAATTTATCAATGATATTGCCCATTATATTAGTCAATGTCTATTTTAAAGGCCCATGTGAAAAATTTTCTTACTTCAACTGAAGAAATGATGTGCATCACGCCCTCTGATAAAATGCTGCAACTTGTTTTGCCAATATCACCCTGGCTAAAAGAAGCTTGCAAACAAACACGAGGTTTGATTCCTTTTTTCTTTTTTGGATTAATCATGTTGCCATTTGCTGTATTATTCATTATGATTTTCTAACTCTATTTTTATTATCATTATCATCGGGAATTTTGTTGTGTGTGACTGAAAGTCTCTTTATCAAAATATGAGTATAAATAAATTCTAAAGTGAAAATAACTTGGAGCGATGTAATTTTTTAAAGGAACACAAAATATGAATATCCAAAGGGCATATGGCTATATATAGAATGAAGCCACTTACCCTATTTATGCTAACCCCAGGGTATCAGAATCACTGCTCTGTCTCTGCCATCACATGTCTTTTTATGCCAATGGGATTTATAGTCTACAGAGAGTCCACAGCATAAACATATCTTTGTTAGAACATCAGAAAGAAGTTCACTTTCCACCACTACACACCTAGGAAGGGGACCCAGACTCAGTTTGTCATTTTAAGCTCATCAATGTATCACATCCTCAGAATAATCCATGAAGTAGAACGCCATTTCATACAGCCTACGTAAACTTGCTAGTAACAGAAGGGGTCAGGATTCAAACCGGTCTGTCTAAATTGATAATGTCCTTTCTACCAAAACACTTGATTATGGCTTTTACCTTCCAACTATAAAAATAATAGTACGTAAAGAAGGAAAGACAGGGGGTGTCTTAATACACATTCAGTGTCTGGTGATGTAAAAGTATGAAAAGTTTCGCTAAGGCAGTTCTAGCACAAACCATTAATTGCATCACATTAACTATTTTTGCCATGTAATGTGACATTTCATTCTTATGCGTTTTTAAAGAATTGTTTCTAAGTCTCTGCAGGCTTTTTTTTAAGCCACATCCTAAAGAATCATTAAAGTTGTGGATGTATATTTTCTATGGAAATAGAGATGAAGTTAGCTGGGTGGATGGCTCCAATAGCAGGACTGAGGCACTTAAGGAGAAGGGTAACTGAACTGACTCTACGCCAGCAGAACTAAAAAGCACAAAGATGGATAACAGTAGAAAAATGCACAAGGTTAGTATTAAATGGTTTCAGCAAAGTAACCATATAAGAAATAGAGTCAATGCATCTCTCCTCTGTAGCTTGGATGTAGAAGGATACTTGCTATTGGTCTTCTTTAATTTTCCCATCTGGTGTGAGTGAATCAGTACATCGTCATTTACACTGAGATAACAAGTACAGCCATGACAGATGATCTCATCATAAGAAAGTACTGGTGGCTAAAGGTAAGGGATTTCTTCTTTCCAGTTCACTTGATTTCGTCCCTCCTTTCACTGACAGTAATAGCAGTCTCACAGTTCATGGGTAGTGCAAAGAAGCATCACTTAAAATACTTGCGGTCATTGTTTGGGCAAGATGACTAAGGAGAATGTTATCTGCTACTATGGTCAAAACCCTGTTAACAAGATGGATTTTTGCCAAGAGTGAGGCTGAAGTGAGAGCTGCATCTCGGGTAATGGGTTTCCCACCCAATGATAATTATCAATGGGACTGAAAAAGTTCATGAAAAATGTCTGATATGGGCACACTTTACTCTATGACACTGTTCTCCAATATGGTCCTTGAGCTTCTGCACCAAAATTCCCTAAGGGTGGTTTGTAAAATTTACCAAATCAGAATCTCTGGAAGTGGCAACAAGAAATCTGCATTTTTAGCAGGCAGGTCAAGCAGATTAATGTTGAAGTTAACTACTATTCACTCTGATCATGTCATCAATATAATGCCAGCTAATGGGAGAAAATGACTTCTCCCTTACTCTTTATCACCAAGTAAAATCGTTACAATAATAAGGATTGTGCATAATGAATGATTCTTTTTCATTGTAAGCAGTCTAAAATTTGAAAAATTCTGAAGCCCAGATCTCAGACCATAAGAAGCTAATTCTCTTTTATTCTAGTATATAAAATAAAAGAATTCAAATAGTTTACATCGATGTGATAATTAGTTGTTGAATAATTTTAAAAATTATTACAAACATTTTAGAGAACATACATCTTTTGAGCTAGAGCTTTCATTTTAACAAATTACCCTTAACTCCCTGTATACCAAAGAGGATTTTTGGTAATTTTTATGGCTGGTCTATCAGAGAACCGGCCAGAAAATTCTGCCAGTCTGATTAGCATGGTTATGAATAAATCATATTCTTTAATTGTAGGTTCCTGGATGGCTAATCCTGTCTCTTACTATTTGTAAAACTCACTTAAAAAGAAAACAACCATGTATTATACAACCTCATTTTCTTATAAGATTCTGAGTAAATGTGTGTGGCCAAAACCAACTGAGATGGCTATAGGTAAAAAAGATGTTAATTAGAGATTGGTAAGTAACTAAGGAGAAAAAGTAAAACAAAGAAATGAATAAACAAAAAGTTGGTGAAGTCTTAGTTTCTTGCAAGCTTCTTAAGAGTGAGATCGTATTATTATGAAATTGTTTTAATACCTATATCACTTGAAAGGGATTTGATTCAACAGTGCTATGCAAAGATTTCAATATCGCTTTCTCACCTGAGAGCAATAAATTACAGATTCATTTTTTTAAAGAAAAGTCAAAATTAAATGAATAGATCCTGATAGGATTTCTAGTCTTTCACTAGCTAATGACCAACTTAAGTTCTTCATTTTCTCATCAAATAGCCATTTAACAGAGTATTAGCACTAGATGTCAAAAAGCAGTAGTATAACAACATCAGCTTCAGAGACTGTACGATATTTACAGTTATTACTTCTACCCCAAGCAATTACAATGTAAATCAAATAAATAAATGTAAATCAAATCAACAAACAAAATTTATTATTGTAAATCAAATTTACATTGAATCAAATTTAGAAATCTATTTTTTTCCTTGTATACATACCTATTGACTATTCATCTATATTTATCATCTAATGAATACGGTGTTTTATATAGACATTCAGTCAATTGAAGAAAGAAACTGTTTGATATATGTCATTTACAAGAATTCATTGGAGTCTACATTTGGAAGAATGATATTTAAATCTATTTTAATTTTATATTTGTATAATGCTTAAAAATACTAATTCAAGTAATCCTTATGACAGCCCTATGAGGTACACATAACTATTGACATCTCCATTTTCCATAGAAGCAAAATTAAGCCACAGAAAAGTTATGGAGTCTGCCCGTGGTCACAGTCAGTAAGCCATGATGTAGGATAATTCAAACTCAGTCTAAAGCCCATGTGCTTAAGGCTACTTTATGTTGATTCTGACACAGGACCACTGTTAAGAGGTAAAGAATACAATCCTATATATAAATGATTTTCTTCTTATGCTTTTTGGTCTATATCTGCTTTTTAATGCAGAAAAATTACACACCTTTTGGGAAACCTTCTTACCTACTACAGTGACCTTATGACACTCACAGAGACCATTGCAAAGCTCTCCACTCTTTCAGAGTTCCCATAAAATGTTATAATTTTGTATTCAATAATTTATAGTCTTTTTTTCTATAAAATATCCTCAATGGTGAGTATAGACAGTAATACCTGTTATAATTTATAGAAATCATAGTAGAACCTATAGAACTCTAGAGCTAAAAAGGATACTGTGATGATTATTCTGAATAACTAATTTTGAAGATTAAGAGACTAAAATTCAGAAAAATTAAATAATTTGCGTTTGTTCATTTGCTGTGCAATGGACATTAGTCAACTTCTGTCTGCCAAGGACCCTTGCCTCCTCCTTCACAGCATCTCAATTTCCTATGGAGGAATGACTTCTCCCCTCCCCATTTTGGTCATCTTGGAGGAAGTGAACAACTGACATTGTGGATATCCCAAAAAGGGCCACATCTTCACTCTTCTTGGCCAACTACAGCTGGGCCCTGTGTATGTCATAATCCTGCTCAATTCTCCCTTCAAGGACATTGAATCTTGAGCATTGGAGGCAAAGGTGGGAGTATATTTAGAGGTGATTTACCCCAGCGGCACATGGCAGCAGTAATAGATTGTAGTGTGTCTTATTCCTGCAGTTGGACCAGCTTTGAAACAGAAACAGTTCTTGCTTTCTAGCCCTTCAGACCAGTCCTTGATTTCAGTCTCTTCTTCTCTTCAGTCTCCCAGCCTTACATAAATCCTTCCAACAAATCATCTCACTTAATCAGCTAGAGTTGGTTTCTTTTACTTACAATTATGAGTCCTAAGATATATATCTTGTCAGTTCCTTTATTCCAGGTCACCCAGATGTAAGTGGCAGAAAAAGGGCTTGAATGAACCCAGCTCTCCTTACTTGAATTCTCATTCCCTTTTCACTAAGGAATTCTGCTTCCCCAAGTATACATGGTACCCTCCCCTTCCTTTATCCAAACTCCTGCTGTCTGAACTTTTGATATCCAAAATCTCAGAACTGAATAGAGTTGGCGATATCCCTTTGTATCTAAATTGTTTATCGTAATGATTGTCATTCGAAGTAAAGAGACAAATTGGTTTGGACAAAAAAGGGTACATTACGGAGAATGATTCTACAACATTACCCAGAATGGGTAGCAAATGGACAGTTAGCAAATAAATTTCCTACGTGAGGAACAAAATTTTACATTAAGAATTAGACTGAAATTATAGAATTAAAGACTTCTGAAAAATGGATGGAAGGGAGGTGGTTAATTTTTTCCAAAGCTTTTGGGTTTTTTAAGTTGTATACAATATTTTCTAATAAATATTGTATGTAACTTCCTATCTTAAGTTCTCCTGGGAGAATTTCCGACTCATTACAGAAAATTGCCTAAAAATCTGTACCCTGTGATAAGACTCTCCTGAACCATAATTACAAATTGCTGGGTTAGAAGTTGTTTTCAGGTAAGAAGAACATTAAAAGTTTCATTCCCTACAGATTAAGATGAAATAAAATAACCTAAAGGAGACATCTATTATATTAACAATCAGAGATGGTTTGACCTGGAAGGGCTCATAGTGATCATCTAGTTCAAAATTCATATACTTACAAATGTGGAAACAGAGGACCAGGCTGACAAAGTGGTTTGCATGACACCGTAGAGCTGGTGACTTCTCTGACTCCAGGGCTAGCGTTCATCCTATCAAGTCTGCATATGCTTGACAAAAAATGAAACTTTTATCTTGTTATTGGTCATTATAATGCTTACTTCTCAAACTACATTTATTAAATTTTATAAAAATTTAAAATTCACAATCATACTTTATTAGGTTCTCTATACCATGTAACAAGTCATCATGTTTTCAGACACTTAGGGCTTTGGAATATCCTGCTGCACTAAACAAGGTCAGGTTACAAAGAAATCGTGTGGGCATATAGAGTTATGGAGCAAAGAAGCTTGATGTAAGAAGGAATGCAGAAGCAAAGTATAACAGAAAAATACTCCAAACAAAAAGAAAATACATTAGGCTTAAGCCTAAAAGAGAATAGTGTTGGTTTCTATTTGACAGGGAGAGGAAATGCTCAATGGGAAACAAAAAGGAAGTGACTCATGGCACTTCTCTTTAGTCTTTATATATAAAAGACATCACTTGTGTTCAGACAAGTGGAGAAGGGCCACCCCGTGGGGAGGAGGGTGGCAAGACATTCTGAAACAGTAAAGAATAAAACGGCATGGATGAACTCTTTATACCTGCGGGAGCTACATTTTAATAATTTAAATCATTTTTCAAGGCCCTGTCAGGTTAACATAAATTATTTTTGGCATTCATAGCAGGAAGATAGTCAGATGTGAAATTTGGAAAAACTGAAGGAGAAGAAAAAAGGTTAAAGGAATGGAAAATCTTTAGCTCTCCTCTTTCACCACCAAAATCTTTCAAATAAAGTTTTTTGTTGTTTTAAATAGTCAGGATATTGAAGACTACCTTCTGTTGAATTTCAGAAAATATGTAGACTGCAAAGTTATACAATTGTTACATCAATGTGAGATTTCATCAGAATTTCCTTCTGCCTCTGCATATATCCAGAGCTGGGAATCTCTAATTGTTTTAATGCCAAATTTCTGTACGAAGAGATTACATTTGGCATAATCATTATAATATTCATCTTCCGACTGGTGTCACTATACCACAGCTGCTCATCAATTATAGAAATTAATTAAGTCATTCTTAGGTAGCTGGAAATCACACATTAATAGTTTGTAAAATACTCAATGGCTTCCCAGAGACATGAGGAGGATGATCGTTCCATAATTCAGATTTTTGACACCATGACCTACTAGAGTTTCCACACTTCATTGAAAACTGAAGCTAGCTAGTACCTGAAGCACCATTCATCATGGTCATGGGTTCCTAAACTGCATCTTCTGTCCCAGGTTCCAAGAAGAATTTATCACTGGCAGACCTGGCAGCACCTCACAATGACAGTGCCCTCTCAACCACATTAGTTCCCTGATCCTTACAGAAAAGGAGATAGGCATCATTTAATTTTGAGATGTGATATAACCAATGCATGGCCAAATGTCAAATGCCAAGTAGCAGCAAACTACAAAATGAGTGTCCCCTTGGGGGTAATTTTTAGACCCTTCATACCTTTGTCAAAATACACTTCTGTTGCTTGACAGATGCTTTTTTTTTCTGTTAATCCACCAGTCCCAGTGAATACAAAGATAGAGTTTAGTTTCTTAAGCAGAAATGGTTCAGAAGACAGGTACACTTTGATGAAAGAGAGAATCTTGAAAAATAAAAGTACTAATTAGAGAAAATACTTGGATGAAATACTGTTAGAGAATCTCTGAGCAGTCACACAACAGCATGAATGCATCAGATTCTAATAGCAAAATGGTTGGCACTGAAAAAGGTATTGAGCAAAGACCAATGTTGAAATTCACCAATGCCCAGTTCAAATTCCTGAGACTATGTCCTAATAGGAAGTACCCTTGATATCTGGTCCTCTTTACCTTCGCCAAATGAGTGACTAGTAGATACTGAAAGCTCCAAGGTTCAGGCAGTTATTGAAGGAGGGTTATCTATGTGGAGATCATGCTATATAATTAACAAATGTCAAAATATTCCAGAATATTCAGGAATACTGCAGCAGTGAGTACTGTTGGTTGTCTACCTGTAACATCATCCTCCATGCTCCTCCATCCTTACAGACAAAACACTGATGTTCAGGCCTTATATGGTCTCGTGTTTCATAAGAAGAGTCTAAGTCAATCATGGTGGTCTCATCACTCTTGCCATTATACTTGATTGGCTTACACAGAGAAAATGTTTCAATTCTGGACAATGAACTATGAAAGGAAGTCTAGTTGACACTACCTAGTAGAGTTTCCTAACTCTTGTAAAAGGACACAATACAACAATAATCAGTTTTTCTGTGATTTCTGGAACAGAGAATCATTTTGGGCTATGAGCGTAGCCAGTCTAAAAAGACAACTAAGTATGACGAGAATGGCAGTGCGAAAAGATGGAAAGAAACTATCCTGGATATTTAACCTGTCAATTAATCAAGCTAGTGGTTGCCCTATTCTTTTGGATTTATGAATAAAGATATCTCATTTTTAAAAATAGGTATGTATTTTTAAATGCATATAAAATGTATCTCATTTTAAAAACAGCCTTTGTTTTTTGCAGCTGAGCACATCTTCACTTCATATAGTAGCCAATTTATATCACTGATACAAAATTGTAACTCGATGTTGAAGTAATTGAAGTAGATGGAAAATAACTAAATTCATGAGTAGAACATATGAATCAGCAATAAGTGAAAAAATACAGGTGATTAATGAAGCGAGACCTAAAACAATATGTGAATCTACTGCCTATTAGGAGCAATGGCTCAATCAAAATTAATTCATCTATGAAGGAGACAACATTAAATACACTGACAAAACTAGTGAGTGGGAGATATGTTTCCAACTAAAAACACAAAGCATATTGCACATTGCTTGAAGAGAGTTGAGAGTTGACATTCGTTATGCAAACGGAAAACACTATGGGAGAAAAAAGAGACAAAGCCAGGAAGATTATGGAGATTTTAAGGAAGTTCTAGTCTACTAAGTGACTGTAGTCCTTGGAAGACCTCTCCTGGGCGGGTCAGGTAGTAGGTTACTGGATTCCAGCATCCCCATCCAGCAAGCAGTCTAAGCCTGAAGCCTTAGAAACCTCCTTAGCCTCCCTTCTCTTCATAGTCAGTCATTAATGCTGCCATTTCCACACCAACATCATTCTTGAATCCATCCCTATTCTCTTCGTCTATTCCCACTCCCATAGTCCAGGCCCTTAAAATAACTGACCCAGATTATTTTAAAGACTTTTAATGGGTCTTCTGACTGCCAATCTCCATACTCTTTCTCAGCATTGTCTTTTTAAAACACAAATTTGGTAAAGTCCATTTCATGCTCAAAAATTATTCACTGGCTCTCCATTAAGGACCTAAAAATTAGTGCTCAAACTCCTTACCTTAATTTCAAATATCAAGCTTTCCAATTTCGTTTCCTACCCTTGCCAGTGACATAAAAATGTTCACTTTTTCTGATAAAGACACATGCTTTTTGTTTTATTTTTAAAATCAGATATAGTCATACTTAAATGCTTTACTTCAATCTGCTCTTCCTCTTGTAATTTAGAGTTAAGTTCACACTCAAATTTTTCAGCAGGAACTTCTTTGTGTCATCTTTAGACTTTGTTCAAATAGCTCATCCTCCATGAAATCTCTCCTATCTTCCCCAAGTCAGAAATGTTGTCTCCCTTCTTTTTGTCCTTGCTGTAATGTGTTTACACTATGGTATAGCTTTTTTCAGAGTATCTCCTGCAATATTTTTTATTATGAATGTGAGGATGAGCTCTTTGAGGTCATGAATCATGCGCCATTTGATGCCCACCTTATTGTATGGGATTGGTGGTAGAGAAAGAGGAAAGTTTACTAGAGACCTAGAGACATGGATCAACTGGTCTCTGTGTCATTGAGTGGAAGCTCCTCCTTGTTCAGGCCAGAAAGTTCGGAGAACAACAAAAGGACACTTTACTACAGTATACTTGTAGTATCGTATATAGTATAGTATATAGGTATAAGGAGCAAGCTTACAGGCTCTGGTTGAAACATTTATTTTACCTTTAACTTGAAAGGTTCTATAAAGAATTATGCTACCGTAGCACATTGTCTCTTAAATGGAAGCAATGCCAGGATAGATTCACCTGTGTGTGAGCCTGTCACTCTCCACATGGTTTAATTAAAGCCCATTCTCCATTCATGATTTTTGAAAGTATAAATCATGTCCTATCTTTCCCATAATAAAAACCCTTACTATAATATTGTTAGGAAAAAAAAAAAAACTCCTTCCTTCCACGGCCTGTAAGATCCTTTTCAGTCTGGATACTGTTGCCTACCTTTATCTCCTACATCACTCTTCAAAATTCAGCCTTTTTTCAGCCCCTTATCTAGTTCATACCAGCCTTAGAAGTTGAGTTCTTGTAGTTTCCTCTGCCTGGAGTCTTCTCACTCCAGAAATTTGTACAACTGGCTCATTTCCTCACTTGCATGTCAACTTAAACATGTTCGTGGTATGACCTTGCCAAATCACCATGACTAATTATAGAAGCTAGGATTCTTTTTACGGTCTAAAATTATTTTAATTATTAATTTGTTTTTAAGCTTGTTGTGTATTTTCCTGATTAGAATGTAAACTCCCTGAGGGAAAGACAGACTATGCCTTTCTTATTTACTACTATATCCCCAACACAGAACATAGAACACAGTTGGAGGTCAAAACCTATTTGTTAAATGAATGAAAGGGTGAATGAATGAATGATATTCTCAAAAATATTTTTGGAGAATGGTTAGGAGAAATGTACCTCATCATCCTACTGCGAGGGCAGAGAATGTATATGGAAATTGTGTTGCACTGGCTTTTCCAAACAACCTCCTGAATTAGGAAAATACTGATTGAGGGCAGCTTAGATATGAAGGGAAAAAACGTCGAATAGATTTTTCCTTAGTTTTCGATAGAATCCAGTGTGGTCTTTTAGGCTGTTTAAAAATATTATTTATTTAATTCTGGCAGCTCATTACCAAGATATCTGAGGGCAAGACCATTATAACTCTCCAAAAAAAAGCAAAAAGTTTCCTAGCCGCAATAATTACCTTTAAGGTAATTTATACACATGCTTTCTCTCAAGGACTTTCTTCAGGCTTTTAACTTGGAAATAATGTCAAGTTGAACAGAAAATCTTAAGAAATAAAAATTTTAGACTTTTCAGTGCTCTCACAGAGAATGGAAACTACATTTAACATGGAATAATAGTCCTTTATTCTTAAAAATAAAACCCATATTTTATAATCATTAGTTTTACTTATTTTCTAAGCTACGGTGTTGTGTTTTTTTCATATTTTTTAATCTTTCAGCTGTTGTCGCAACTCTCCCTCATCTAATGAGTTCTCAGACAAACCTGATTTGAGCAGTAACCAGCTTTTCAAATTATGTTTTTACTGGAAGTAAGAATTTCTGGCAGGAAGTTATGCAAATGAGGAGTCAAATTTTGGGCTGGCCAGGCCCTCCAATTCTGACCACAGCTGCGTGGCGGCTCATTAAGACATGCTGAATTGCAGCAGGTAAAGCAGACCCTGGATTTTACTGAAAAACATAATAGGCTCACATCAAAGCTAAAATGTTAAAAATAAAATAAAATAAGAACATGGTTTCCACACAGATAGACTCAAAACTACTATCCTTTCCCTCTTTAAACCTGTTAACTTCTATGACATAGAACATAAGTGGGTTGCTGAATTGCCTGAATAGTTAAAGCTATCATTGCTATGTTTTCTTTAAAGCCAGGTGTATCTAAGTATTTAAAAGCTAGTTTTTTTCCTTAGAAAGAAGAAGATAGCCCTTATTTTAGGAAATTCACATGACGACACAATGTAGGGCTGTACATTTTGGCTGCAGTCAAGAGACCGCTTGAAGTCACAGTGCCAAGACTTGGGCAAAAATACAAATTCAAGGAGACAAAAGTGCGATGCTAAAGAATTAAATACTTAGTTGCCTGGCCGCTGAAGCCAAGTAAATTGTTGACTTCTGTTTGAAGAATCATTTGGATCTACCAAGTGCTTATTTTGACATCATGTTGCTTAAGGAAAAAGAATGAATTTCTATGATCCTATAAGCATTTCTAGGTGAAGCTGTTAAAATAGCCACATAGAGCAGGAATTAGCCACCTCCTCAATGATACCTGACTATTGAAATTCAATGAGATACACAAGACACAATTCACTTGGAAAAGATAAGGAAATGAAATACTTATAAATTTTAAAAAACCAACAAACCATAGAGGATTCTAACATTCCTGAGGTGGATAAATAATGGAAAAAAAGAAATTAAAGGAAAGACGGAGTTGCCAAACTTCTGTCTCATTACACCTGAAAAACAATATGAAGATGGAATTTGATTAAATTTATTTCATTACCACCAGAATGTATTAGAAAGAATAAAAAACTCTTGATGAAATAACTATTGAGGTTTTCCAGTGTACTAAAAATCAAATATCAAGTAGACACTTGACATAGATTTATGGCTTAGGAAATAAAGAAGGAAATACATATATATTATAAAGTGTCTCCCCTGCCTAAATTTATATTGGCTAATGCTTTATCATTTCCTTAGAGCTGTCAGTGGAACTATTTTTGGGAACAGAGTTGCTCCTTTTCTTAATGAATCATATTAACAAGTGAGGTAGCAGTAAAATCCTTAATGAGAGCTACTATTTATGTATGCGAGACACGTAGGAGCATTTGGGCAGCAGGGATCTCTACCTATTCATCTGGATGTGGAGTGCATTGATCCACTGAAGAAATCTGACGAGACTTCGGAATCCTGTGAAATAGAAAAGAAGAAACATATTGACTTGAAAAATACCAAAATGCTCTAGAAATACTATTATGGTAAAGTTGAAATGAAAGATAAAGAGATTTTGAAGAGGTGGACATATATGGTCTTCTGAAAATAGCACCATTCAATGTCAGAGTCTTAGGATGCTCATGACATCAGAGAAGGAAAAAGAAAAGCCCAAAGTATTTTCCTACTTGTAGTGTTGCAATCGGCATTTCTGGGGGCCTGGATATGGGTGATGTCATTTGGTGTTTGAAGTGTTCTGAGCATATATTAGAAGCTCTCTCTTTCTAAGTGAAATATAAAATTTTAAAACCTGACAAAACTAATCAGGTTTTGATTATTATTATTCAATGAAAATCAATTCATAGACATTGTTTTGCAAATTTGAAAAAGTTATCCTCTGTCTTGAAAAAGTTATCCTCTGTCATGTGATTATCATGTGGTCTCCCTTGATCTAGGTACTAGCAACCTGATGCAATTTATTGCCAGTAATATGCATTTACCTTTTATATCTAGTCCTACAGACTGGTGCTTAATCCATGCTTATTAATGAATAAATAGAGGAAAAAACAAATGAGAGTGTAAGTGAATAACTGAGTAAATACCAACCCTTCATCTTTTTGTCACAGAAACAATATTATCTTAGCTTCAAGAATTCTCTAGAGGGCTGGCCCGGTGGTACAGCAGTTAAGTGCGCACATTCCGCTTCAGCAGCCTGGGGTTCGCCCGTTCAGAACCCAGGCGCGGTCATGGCACCGCTTGACGAGCTATGCTGTGGTAGGCGTCCCACATATAAAGTAGAGGAAGATGGGCATGGATGTTAGCTCAGGACCAGTCTTCCTCAGCACAAAGAGGAAGATTGACAGCAGTTAGGCAGGGGCTAATCTTCCTCAAAAAAAAAAAAAGAATTCTCTAGGAATTGTCTAACAAAGCCTAATAATTTGTTTAGTTAGATTTCAATACATTTTAATAAGTCAAAGTTCAGTTTTCTAGTTGCTATTGTTGTTATTTTTGGAACAAATATTCCATGTCTGCAGTTTGCAAGTCCATGTTTTTTCCTTTACTCTCTTTTTCCTAAGTGACAATTGGTTGAGAAATCAGTCTCCTCCATTGGTGTGGCAATATCTGATGTACCATAGCCTACTGAATTTTAAAATTGCAATCTACTTAAGCTCACACAGAATATTGTGCAGTTGACATCCATTTCACTTTAAGCTGACTTAGTCAAGTATCAGATTGTCAGTCAATAGGGAAATAGTGGAGACATCTATGGATGATAATAATAATGATTTGCTGCTTTAAGAAAGATTCCAAATCACCACTTCATACATACTAACAAGTGTGATATTAACATCTACATAATTAAATAAATATATCTATTTCTATTAGGCTTTTACTATTTGCAAGAATTACTTGATTATATATCCTATATCCTGGAAAAATGCTTCCACCTTGCTAAATTCTTAATGTATTCTGGCACCACATTTTTTCATCAATAACTATATAACTTGTTTAACCTTCTGGGGCTTAATTTACAATCTCTGCAAGCTGATATGGGATTGAAGGAGACAATTAGTCTGCAGAAGAAATGGAAATGCACTTTCAAGCAGATTGACACCAGTTTTGCTAGAAATACCATGGTTGGTTATGAAGGGGCAGGATGTAGGTCTGAGGACAAATTCTAACCCTCCACTTGAGACAGAACTAAGTAGTGAGACAGAGCATGCGGGAACACATTGCCTGGGTTTATTTCTTTGAAAACCTGCACCTAACCTGACAGCTGTAACATAAAAAAGAGATAGAACGCAAAAAACAGAATTTAATAGGGCACACACAGACTACTTTCTGTTCTCATCAATAATTTCAATACTACCAAAAGTTTTCCCTTCATCTCTTGACTCAATTTTTTCTCTTAATTAAAATCACTGTGAACTTTACCTCTGTATAATCAAAGTGTCTCTGTCTCTTCTCCCGCCTTTTATAATGTCACTCATATGTCACTCAGAAGGGAGACTCTGCAGAAATATAAACCCCACCTTTCTGCTCATGGGTTTCCTTCTACATAGAATGCAGTGACTACGTTTTAGGTATTTTATTTGCTTTGAAATTTTTCCACTTAAAATGCAAAGTGCTAAGCCAAGAAATGGTAAAAACAAATAGTATAAGAGGAAGTTTTCACTCTCCCTGACGCAGATGGTAATCAATACTGAGCTTTGCTTCTCGAACTCGGCAAATACCTTTGCTGCCCCAACCATGCCTACGATTCCACAAGCAACCAGGATGGAGAGAATAATTTTGTAGGAGAGCAAAGACGTGTTTTTCTTCTACCCTTCTAAATTATCCATTGAGACCCATGTAACAAAAGATGAATTAAAAGGAAAAAGGCATACAAATTTATTTAGTATAAATTTTAAGTGACATGGAACCCTTCATAGGGCAATGAAGACTCAAAGAAACAGTTAAACCTGAGTGTTTTTGCGCTAGGTCTAATGAAGAGTGGAAAGTCGTAGAAAGATGTAGGGAAGTGTGGTAAGTGGGGCGGGGGAACTTAACAAGGCCCGTCTGTTCGGAGTCCACTCTGTTTCCCTTTGTTTTCAGAGATGAGGATGCTCTTTTCCTGGGGTATAGGGACGGCGCCTCTCACATGAGAGTTTTACGACCTGTTCCGGCAAAGGTCACAAAGCCTTTCCTGTGCATACCCTTTCTCAAATTCCTTCAGCTTGAAATTTACAATATGCCAAGGTGCCACATTTGGGGCAGCATGTCCTGAACCCCATTGATTCCCATCAAGCTCTTTTTGAATTAAGAAGAAATCTAAACAGTGCAAATAAGATAAAGTATAGCCTCAAAACAGACATTCTCAAGCACAGGGCTTGTGGGATGACATGGAGAGAGAAACACTGGCCAGCCCAGGCTGGACTTACTATGCATAAGCTCATACCCTGCTGTCTCTTATGTTTGCAAGGAGTTGGGGGGTTGGGAGGTGGGGAGAACTAACCAAGTTAAGACAAGTAGAGCTTTGCAATCAGGGTTTTGGCCTTGCTGCTGTGAGAAACCTGCTATTCTGGGACAAGCTTGGGGAATTTGCACCTCAGAGGTATTGTTGCCCTTCTTGCTGACCAGGCTTGGTTACCTAAGGGGGAACTGCCCTCGACATTCAGCTCACAAACGGGTCTGTTTCTCTATGGTTCTAAGATTGTGAAGTTTCCTTAGGCAGTTATTAGCTCCACAGAGAAACAAGCAGGCGTTAGTCTGTATCAGTGCTCTCATAACTATTTACTCCAAATGATTTTCCCCTCTCTCACTTTAGTGCCTTACATGAGGCAAGAAAAGTTCAGAGATGAAGGACCCAGATGTCTCAAAGAGAGATGTGCTTTGTCTCCAGGAGAAGGCACAAAGTGAGGTTCTCAAGGCATTAAGTAAGGAGGCAGGCATGATCTCAAGTAAAATAGCCCATTGGCATTCTTATCTCTGTACTTTTCTCATTGATAACTGTGGGGGAGGAGAAAATTCCCCCCTTTCCCTCTTGGTTCTTATGGCTGGTCGAATAATTAAAATGGCAGAAGGCAGTTAAGAGAAAATCAAATAAACTTTAATATGTGTGCACAGGGAATTCACATAAGCATGTAAAATTCCAAGACAGTCAGGCAAAATGAGGTGTATAGGTCATTCTGAACTAAGGAGAAGGAGGTAGGGGTCTGGGTCTTCTAAAGGAAAGGAGGCAATTTACAGGAAGATGAAAAGAGTTAATGTTTGGTAAACAAATGTTTGTTGGGTCATCTAGAGACACTGTTACACAGAGAGCATTTTGATCAGATGGCCTTGCAAGGTTCCTGCCTGTCTACCACACCTACGTCTTATTATACTATAGTTATCTCTGATGATAGCTCCTTCCTAGAATAGGTGTTGGAGCTTAAATTCTTTTAGGAAGTTAGGGAGAGGGTCAAAGTTGCTTCCTGAGTCTTTTGTTCTTAAAAACAATCGGCCCAAATTAATCCTCAAGCCAAAGAGACATACTCTGGTGCCGGGGTCCAGCCTCGGCAGAGTCCAGGTTCCCGCGGGAGAGACAGCGTCGGCGAAAGTGTAAGTGCTAGACGTGAGACTCGAAGCAGTTGCAAGCAAGTCCCATTTATTTCAGGGACAGGGTACACTTATATAGGAAAAAATCCCACGAGGTGGTCTAACTATTGTCGTCATGGGAACAACAGGTGAGGGGCAGTGCGTGACTAAAGGTAATAATCAAAGGTGGTCATCTACATACCAGATGTGCAGCATACATATCGATTGTTTAGGAAGCGGTTACATAGTTTCAGGGTCTTCAAAGAAGTTAGGAGGGCAGCGAGTATATAATTAACAGAATATAGACCCCCGCATCCTTGGGGACTGCTGTTTGTTCTTTGAGATATGTTTATTGCTAGTTCTGCCTGTTTTTACAAGGCTTCCAGGACAGAGGGAAGACGTTAATCAGTAATAGGCTTTAGAAAGGAGGACAAAGGACTCTGCTTAAAGAATTATGTTCCCTGGAGAAGTGCCTTGCACGATTCTCCTTCCATTGCCAGACCTTGTCACAATATAATGGCAGCTAGGTTGGGGGAATGCTTCCCACACTCTGGGGTGGCAAATTCCACTCCCCTACATAACTCTAGAAGACCACCTCTTGTACAATAGGGGAAATAACATCTTCTTCACAGGGCTGTTATGAATATCCAGTAAAATATTGTACATGAGGTATCTAGGCCAAAGCTTGGCAAATACTATGGGCTAAATATGTTCAAGTTTTTCTTTCACCTCTAAAGGTCCAAAGCTCCCTCCACATTATGACTTATTTCCCCCAAATTCATATTTTATCTAAATAAATCTATGGATTTGGGCGAGCAAATGAATCTCTATGGCCCTCCTTCAAAATTATCCACTTAGTCAGGATCAAATCTTCAGGGTAGTATATAAACCACACTATATCTCTGTAGGGGAGGAAAACATTTTCTTCTGCCATTCTAGGTTCTTCTGGTTAGTTTAAGAATTAAATTGACATAAGATATATGGAGAAAATCAAATTTAATTTAGTACATGTGGAACCCCACATACATGAGAAAGTCAGAGAATACAATCATAAGAGGTTCAGAGACAAAAAGGTAAAATGATGTATACATACCATCTTGAGCTAAAGAATGGGATAAGGACCTGAGACTTCAGAGTGGAGAAGAATAATCCACAGGATAATAAGAAGAGTAGATGTTCAATAATTAGAGGTTGCCCTGCCATACAGCTAGATCATGAAAATATATTTCTGGTAACAATTATTACAGGCAAGCCCCCCAGTTTAAGTTATTTAAAGGAGAGGCAAAAGTTTTTCTTGAGCCCCCAGGGTCCCGATTGCCTTTAGCTCAAAATATTCCACATGTGAAATTGGCACTTCTTAGTGAGGCCTGTTCTGAACCCCTTCACCTCATAGCCACCTTTGAAAGATAGCGCTGGATTTGATATCAGATAGATACTTGAGAGATATCTCTGTACATGATTGGAAAACATGTTATTTTACTTAAGAGAATGGATGCAATTTGAATCTGAATGACAATCTCAAGTATTTCATTCTCAGTTTAGCAATTTGCTAAAGAATTTTGATGACCTTGAGGATTTTAATAAACTTAAAATAACAAAAGTACACTTTGTGACTCCTGTCACGAATGGAATAAAAAACTATTATTAGGTAGTCTTCTGTTTTATTTTATACAATCTCAAATAATGATGCTAAAAAAGGACATGCAAACTGGTATCTGATTGTTTTTCTAGGTCTCTGGAAAACATGTACAGATTACTTCTACATAGTTAACTGACAAGGGCAATAAAGTCAATTACTACTTTTCAAAGCAAAAAAAAATCTCCACAATTTAGATCTTCAGAAATCTTCCATTGTAGAAAGAAGTATTATAATGGCCTATGAAGAAATAGTTCAAATCACCACATTCATATTTAAATATGGGAAATGAAATTAAACACATTTAGAATTCTAGAATGTTCTTCTAACATATCTTGAACTAAACAGGTGCTTAATAAATATTTATTGTTAGATACACATGTTTGGATTGTTGAAAATGAAACATACGTTTAATTTTCTCAGCTTCATGCATAATGCTTAAGCATAATTATAAATACAATTATTTTTCTGGGGGGACAGTAGCCTAGAAAGGAAGACAAGACTGTGATGAACTTCTCCATATACAATGTTCTTTTGTAAGGCACAATGATCCAGGTAGTAACACCACACCTTTTATCATGTTAAGCATATTCTTCCCGGAAAAAAGTCAGGTTTGCCAGCATGGCTATAGGGAAGAAAATGTCTTAGAGATAATATAGTTGCAAATCTAACTAAGTTCTGTGTTTCCTTTGGGAAAAGATTGCTCCTGGCCACAGTCCATAGCAGGAAGTTTTGGTGTACGCCTGTCCTCCACGGTTGCTGAACTCATCCCTTTCCACCATTAGGACACAAGCAGCCTGTTCATTCACAAACATTCTAATTCCCAGGATATTAATAAAAATAAACCCAAAATAGGCCTTTACTTTTACCTTCTCTTTCTCAAAACCTCTCTGAATTATATCTCATGTCCTGTTCTTTGATGATAATCTGTCTGGTAAACCAAGCTATTGTGACAGTGGATGTTACTGAGTTACTAATTAACCTTCCTATTTTGATATGATACATCTGGAGACTCTTCCTTCTTGAAAATTGTATGGATTGGAAAAATATCAGGAATATCAAATACTGTGTGTGAGCAGATGTGCTTCTCCCTAATCAATCCAGGTCAGTGCTGATGAGTTCACTTTAATCAAATTTATAGCTGGAAGAATGGATATTTTTCTGATTCTCCCTGAGGAGCTGGTTTGCAGCTTGACTACATAAGCTGAGAGTAGAAAAGTAAGGATCTAATACCACCTGTGGCTCAGGGTCATTTGCTATTATAACCATGCTTACCAGAAAAGGAAAATCAAATTAAAGGAAATTAAAAAACACATAAAAGAAAACTTCCTAGGAAATTTTACAGCGGCCCTCAGCACCTTTAAAACTTTTGCATCCTCTAAAATTACTCTTATTTTCCTCATCTTCAATAATTATATAAAAGACTGGGAAGAATATAGAAGGCTAAGGGAACTTTGGCTTCAAGATATTAAGCAATACTATTCACCACTGGAAAATATCTAAAATACATTTCTAATAAGGGCAGAATAGGAAAAGATTTTAATCTTAGTTCACTATCATATACTTAAATATGTTTCACAAATTTATAATCCATGTGTTGCTGAAAGTGTGTATTATTTTGGTATTGTGGGGGATCAGAATTGGCCACCCCAAATGTATCTCTTTGGCTTGATTATTTTTAAGGACAAACAGACTCTGAAAGAAACTTTGACCTTCCCCTCTTACTGCCTAAAAGAATTTAAGATAGAAGGCCTGTTCCGGAAAGGAGTTAATACCATAAGAAAACTGTAGTGTATTGTAAAATGTGTCTCAAAATGTGTCTCTCAGGTCACTTTGTCTAAAGTTGGCCCATTTGCATCCCATCTCCATGTAAATTGTCTTCTTCCCCTTTGAAGCCCCAAACCACTACTCCCAACATCCTCCTTGGCCTTTAACTGAAGATGGTATTTAAGGGAACAGGCTTTGGCCATTCTGGCTGGTTACTCAGCTTTCCTGGGCTTCTCCCATGTATACATGCTATTAACTTTGTTTGATTTTCTCTGGTTATTCTGTTTCATGTCGATTTAATTCTTCGACCAGCCAGAAGGATCTAGAGGGTAGAGGAGTTGTCTTCCTCCCCTATGGTATGCATTTTAAATAAGGTAACTGCAGCTATTGTAGTAAATAAACACTGAAGTCTCCACAGCTTGATGTTAATAAAGTATTTTTTTTTTGCTTATTTAAAGTCCAATTAGAGGCAAGGGAGGGTTACACTCTATTTAATGGTTCAGAAACTCAGATTGAGGTATGCTCTGCCATCTTGAATACATGTCTCCCAAGGTCACCTTGGGCGTTGATATCCAACCAGCGCACGAAGAGCGAGCATGAAGGATCAAATCGAAGATTTTTAGAGGCCAGTCTTGATAGTCACACACATCACTTGCATTCACATTCTATTGGCCATAGGTCAGTCACATAACCCCCAATAGAGGTAGGCTGGGAAATAGCCTAAGAAGAAAAGAAAAAGCAGGAAAATACTTTTGATAAATAGCTGGCCACAATGTCTTTGTAGTCCCTTAATTCCATTAATAACTTCTTAATTCACATTTTAATTTGAATATGTGTTCCTTTAAAAATATTTTGTCCCCAGACACAATTTTTTAAGCCCATGTAAGAAGCCAAAGAACATCCTTCTAAAATTATGCATACCTGCAGATTAGTGAATTTCCTATAAATCATTCAAATACAATAAAAGAATATTATGTATTATAAGAAATCACTATTAATAATGAGATAAGTATTTGTTAGAAGCATTGGTTCATGTAAAAGAGAGCTCTCAAGGGAATAAAGATGTAACATATGATGATGACACTAACCACATCCACTGGAATCCTTTGTACTTGTTCACTGTGCCCTTCTCCCAGGAGCCACAAGTGTTGCTCAAGGCTCACATCTGTAACTCTCCAGAAATTTCTCCAGAGTCTTGCCCTTGGGTAATTGGAACCACTTCTCTGAGAGCTGCCTTGGGGTTACACAGCCGGATATATATTCAATGAAAGACTGGTGGAGGTTACAAAAGTTTGGCTTCCTTGCCTAAAATTGGGACAGGATCTGCATTGCAGTGTAAGCTCCAGAGTTCCTCGAAGAACAGGTGGAGGCTGGACTTCCTCTGACACGAGGGACTTGTATTGCTGCTTCCCCTATCGTATCTAGCTCCCCCCACTCTCTGACAGGTTTTGCCTAATATCACTCCCTTAGCAACTCTTTTTCATGCACACAAATTCTCATTTCAACCTCTTTTTCCCAGAGAACCTGAATCAATACAAAAGACGTCATTTAAAATATGTTTTTAAGTTCCTGGCATCTCCAGACATATTTAATAGAGGTAGTGAAACTGCAAAGACTCTGTATTTACATTCTGGAAAATATGTCTGCATATCTCTTTACAAATCAGGCTTTTCTTGTTTTGTAACTATGCTGAGAGCCCTTGGTTTCTTTTATACTCATCAGGAGCACACATGATAAAACAAGGAATAAATATAAATGAAAAGAATAAAGTTAGAGAACCCAGATCCAAGGAAGAGAGTTGACCTTAGCAAGTTGGTGAATAAAAAAGATGACAATGTGAGTAAATCGATTACTAGCAGGAAGTATTTCAAGTTGACATTGAATTAGTAAGTGCATTCAGGTATATTTATGTTCTAAAACTACAGTCAGGTATATTTAATGTTCTAAAACAAATGGGGCAAGCACTAAATAATTCTGACCTACAAAAAGTAGCCTACTTTAACAGAAGTTTTTACAAATTAGATGCAATTATTTAGAAAATTTAAATACACGTAAATCTTTCTGGCAATTATTGAAGACAAAACTATAAAGGTGTTACATTTTGCCAAATTGATATATAGATGTTTGGCAATCAAGAGAAAAATCTCAGTAGGTATATTTAAATCTGGAAATTGTCAAGCTGATAATCATAATTGTACACAAATGTAAAGAGCAAAGAATAACAGATAATATTAGAGAAGAAAAATTCTTCCTCTTACTCTACTGGGTATCAATATCTACTACAGAATGATAATGAATAAGAAAGTATGATAGACAAATAGATGAATGAGACAAAATGGAGTTCACACACTGAATAATGTCTTCTCCCCTCAAAATTTCCACATGTTAATCACTGTGAATGTTACTTTAAAGGACAAATGGGACTTTGCAGATGTCATTAAGGCACAAGCCATCACAGAGATAAATAATTGAAAGTTTCCTCACAATAAGAGTAGGGGGTTTAAGAATCAAGAGAAACAAGAATAGGTATGTAAGAAAATGTACCATTTAGATGTATTAGAAATTTAAAATATTTCCATTTTAAATCAATGAAAGACAAAAACAATCTTCAAAAATAGTCTAAACAATAGACCAGATCCCTAGCTTCAACTAACAAGAAACATACAACAATATTAAATTTATAGATACCAAATAATATAGCTTCAAAATAAATGAAGCAAATGTTTATAGTGATATAAGCCTAAATAAAAAGTATATATTACTTGTAAAGTTATATACAAAGTTCTATTAATTATAAATATGCTATAAGGCCATAGTTATATAAGGCTAAAAAATTCACAAATCTTCTGGGGAATAAGCACACATATGCACACACACACTTGTGCACACACAAAAATTTGTGAGTACCCACATGGCAACCATATAAAGAGTAAACAGGTTTATATATTTACAAGGTAGAATATTATTCATTAAATATTCTTTGAACACAATGAAATTAAGCTACAAAATAATGAGAAAATATGGCTAGAAAATCCTTGTTTGTCTAACATACAAACATAAACAACAAATAAATCATAATAAGAATTTTAAAATATTTTAAACTGAATCATACAAAAATGCAAGTGATACAGCTAAATGATTACTTTGAAGGAAATTTATCAAGCTACATGCATGTAACAAAATAATAAAGACTTTTAAATTAATGAAGCATCCATTCTAAGAGCTAGGAAAGAAAAACAAAACCAACAAATAAACCTAAAAAATGTAGAAGGAAGGAAATAATAAAGATTAAAGTAGAAAATAATGAAATGGAAACAAACGAATAATGAAGAATCCACAAAGGTAAAATTTGATTCTTTGACAATACAAATAAAATTTATGTACCTATGGTGAAACTGATTAAGAAAGAAAGAAAAGAAGATTCCATAAAACAATTTCAGGAATGAAAAAGGGTGCATTACTATAGATCCTTCAACATTACAAATATATCAAAATACTGCTATGAACTACATCATACCAAGAAATTTGAAAATGTATACAGGTGAAATGGACAAAATCCCAGAAAAATTCAACTTATAAAAACTGATTCAAGAGGAAATAGAAAGCTTGACAGAATCCAGGATTTACGGAATCATGACTAGTCATGATTTCAGTCATTCACCACATTTAGACTACACAGTGCCAGTGAAAGTTTTTTTTTTTTTTTGGTCAAATGTGATTCATATGAGTCTGCTTTGACAATTCAATCTTTTATGTAAACACAGTTTTATTTCCGTTAAAATAAAATTCTGGATTTAAATTTTGCCAAATATTAACACTATTTTTTTTAAGGGAGTGCTATATTTATTATATTCTTGGGAGCTTTTCTTTAGTTTTAATTTATAAAACAAAATTAAAAAATAATGTTTTATGAAATGTAACCTATTTTATATACTCCATTTTTAGTTCAAACATATTTTATTTAAAACGTATTTAACAGAACTAATGCTGCATAAAATTATGTAGCAACTTATGTAATGCTTAGCAACTTGCAATTGTGACAACTTTCTGTAACGAGTTAAAAACTTAAAAATAAGAGTCTATTAGAGAAACGTTTATTCATAGCTGATGCTTCTAAATGCAAAATAGTTTTTAAGGTCAATTAGAGACGTTTAGAAATCCATTATCATATGTATTCACTCTTCAGTGTCAACTAGTCTTCAGGGTTATATTAGTTAAGAACTACAGCTAGAGAATCATATCTTGTACAAATGTCTCAATTTTCTAAGGCCGGGAGCTATTCTGGGCTTGAAAAATTATTTTAGTATTCTGAAAAAATGGCTCCTCCTCCTGCTCCTTATTGAAATGTTTCATAGCCTACATCCAGGAAATTAAGAAAAACTTTCTTTCTACTTTCTTTATGTCTTTCTTTACAAAGTAATATATGTACACATAACAAATAAGCATAAAAATTAGGTCAATTTTAAAACTGCCATTTTAATGAACAGCAATAACATTATTTTCCTCTATCTGAATAACAAATGTGAGCACTATCTGGTTTGTTCAACATGAATTGATTTTTATTTCTGTTTCTTGAGGAACAAGGTAAATTGCATTAGTACATAATGCTTCCAATACAATCCTACACAATCTTCAGCTCAAAACATCACCATCAACAATATGCACACAACATAACTAAAACATCTTTTATTTATTAAACCAAGTTTGTTTATTATGACTGATTTTTTTTTTATGAAAACTACAAACTTGGGATTTTGGAGGAATCCAATGTTGTTCTCATCCCCCTTCAGAAACTGCCTGTCCAGAAAAATACTCCAACTCCTTAATACAGAATCTTATAAAACTAAGTGTAAAAATGTCAAGTAAAAGAAGGCACTCCACAATTTTAAAAGAAATGCAACCACATTTTTAAAAATTTCTTAAGAATGATTGAGAATGTGGTAGCATGTGCAGGAAAAACTCCCCTCATTCACTTGTTTATTTTAGTGTAAATTGTCATGAGCCTTTTGGAGGGAAATTTAGCAATATCTGTGAAATTTAATATGTGCGTTTTCTTTCTCCCAGAAACTTCATTATTTAGGAATCTATACAAATAGTCACGTGTACACAATAATACAAGAGTGCTCATTGTCACATTGCTACTAGTAGCAAAACTATATAGATGACTTAAACGTTTATTAATAGGAGGGGCCAGCCTCGTGGCACAGTGGTTAAAGGTCAGCGCATTCCGCTTCGGTGGCCCAGGTTTGCAGGTTCCGATCCTGGGCGCAGACCTACACCACTCATCAGCCACGTTTGGGTGGCAAGCCACATATAAAGTACAGGAAGATTGGCATGGATGTTAGCTCAGGGCTAATCTTCCTCAGCAACAAATTAATTAATTAATTTTAAAAAATTTTAAAGTTTATTAATAGGAGATTGGCATTAGATCATGTTACTGGGAAATATTATATGGTCATTCAATTAAAAAAAGGTAAATATCTTTGTATAGGAAGGAAAATATAGCTTAAATACATTGTTATGTGTAAAAACCCTCTTTACATTTTGTAACCATACATATTGGGGAAAAGATTATTCACACATTGAAAGGATAAAGAGAATACAAAATTATAAGAAGAAAATGCAAATGAAACAGCAGAGAAGGGTATCAAGTTTTCAGTTTAAATGTTGTCCCTACCCTTGAATAAACTGGTTCTAACAAAACGTCTCTTACTTTTACCTGTTTTCTCTCTCATTTAGGAAAAGTACTGTGCCCTGGTGAACTGCCTACTCATCATTACCTGTAAAGCACATTACAGATTAATCTCGTGACATTGTACAGACTGCTGCCACTTGCCTTCACAATTGCTGTCATCACAGTTACGGTGTCTTATCAATCTCCTGGTGGGTCCCCCACAGCTAAACACTATTACAATTGACCTGTTAATACGAACTGAGGAATTGAGATGAAACCTACATTATGCAAGTGAGTTTAAAAAAACAAGTTTGTCACCTTTATAAAATGAAAAAATATAGCACATAGTGTAGATCACATGCTCAACCTAAAGCATGTGAATAAAAAGATTCATATTAATCTCAATTTGAAAGTCATTCCCATTTATGGCCTTAGAGACATTTCTATTCAAATAATGTCCAAAGTCATTTCTCTCCATTAGCTGGTTGCAACACTTGAAAAAGTGCACCTCCCCAAGTCTCTCTTTTTTTTTTACCACAAGGGAATATCTGTACAGATATCATTTAAGGGAAAGTCAAAGGGATGGAATGAGAAGTTTAGGAAGATATATATATTTTGTATATATATGTGTATATCTTAGATGTCAAAATTTCAAACGTGAACAATACAATTTCTAATCTCTCCTATTCACAGGTGCCTCTTTTGACAACTTTCAAATCTCTTGAATTTCCAAATCATGTAAAATAATTCACTGTTCCTTAAATCACTCACATAATCAAGATTAGATGATGCATGATTAGTCATTGTTACAATGAAAGGGGAAGATGTAAGTAAATATTTATAAATGATAGTCAGGATGCGATCACTCAGATGAAATTCATTTCCCACAAAAGGTGATGAAATAATCATATCAATGTTGACAACCTCTTTTGGATGTAACACAATTAAAAGTAAATATTAAACTATCAAGACTGCAATTTATTCATCTTATGAGCTTAAATTGTTAACCATAGTACAAAAAGGTTTCCATATAAAAACTTTCATTTTAAGGTGCTTTACTTTTTTTACAAAAAAAACCTGTTCATCTGTATGATATTATTTAAGCCTCATAAAAATCCCTTGAAGGACATTAGGTAATCTTCCCATTAGAGAGGAGGAATCTAAAGTTCAGGTAGAATAGGGAGCTTACACGAGTTCTATAGCACAGATTAATAAAGTATGGACTTGGGAACTAGACAGACTGGGTCCAAATCTTTCTCTGTTTCTTATTTATTGGGTGACTTTGCACAAATTGCTGAAACTCCCTGTGTCTCAGTTTCCTCATCTAAAAAATGGGGTGATGAACATGATAGTACCTTTCTCAAAGGTTTATTATGATAAATAAATGAGTTTAAATTCTCCTAGAACAGTTCTGGCGTAGAAAGTCTAAGTGTTGAATATTATTGTTATAAGACCACCAACTGATGGAATCTAGACTAGAACTTAAATCTTCTGATACCAAGTGTAGACTTGGCGGCAAGACAAACCCGGACTCCGATTCTGACCACATGCAAAAGTTGTGTGAATTTTGAGTGAGCGACGTTCTTCATAAATTGAATGGGAATAAAAAACGCATGCACACGTAACAGACTTGTTGTGAGGATTATATTTGTCAATATAATGAAGACGCTACACAGTATAATATAGAAGCCTGATGTATACCAGCAGTGCAAATACTTTGATCCCTCTACCTACGTATGATATGCTGATTAATAACAATGTTTATGGAAAGCTTAATGCACACACACAGACGTTGCTGTGTTTACTGACTCATTTATTTCTCAAAGCAGTCCATAGGGCATCATCTTCATTTTATAGATGAGGAAACCAAGGCAGAGAAAGGTTAGGCAACTTAGGCAAGATCATAAAACAAAGTGATGAGATCAGAATGAGAAACTGAACAGTTTGGTATCAGCCAATATACCTTCTGCTGCCTCTGTGCATTTCCACATTTAGATGTAGAAAGAAGCAGGTCTTAATGTGATTACTTTTTTTAAAAGAACACATAAAACTGGTATCTATTCCAGTGACCAAGACTGGCTAAAAATGCTTCCTGCTAACAAATATCCAGAAATTTGGAACAAATACAACATTCTTCCAAATTAAGCAATATGCCCACGGGCCAACAATGACAAAGGAGTAGAAACAGGAGCTTGAATCAGTTGTTAGGAGTAGAAACAGGAGCTTGAATCAGTTGTTAGGAGTAGAAACAGGAGCTTGAATCAGTTGTTAGGAGTAGGCTAATCTCTGTGGCTGAGAGACTTGTGACTTATCAGGCGCACAGAAACCGGGAGACAAGACTTTGGACCCAAGCAAGGTGGGAAGTTGGCATATCCCACAGCAAACTGAATCTCTAAAACATGCACTGCAGAACCACTTGCTGGCCTGCAAAGGGAATAGACTAGGAATACATCTCTCCTGGCCAGGCTCTAAGGGGAAAAAAAGTCTCTGAGAATCCATAATCACTGGATTAAGATTCAGTGGTTTCTTATGCAAATTTATGCTCTGTGTGGTCCAGGAAACCTTGAACAAAGGAATGGTTCAAGTAGTCCAGATTTTAGCAAGGCCCTTAGGTAACACAAATCATTTTTCTTCAGGAATTTACCCTCAACGCTGGCCTTATAATATTTCCATGGATTAAAATCAGTTGAATGTAAGTTCAGAATTCACATTTATAAAATAATACAGAATGAACGTTACCAATGAGAGTTGGCAAAAACAACACACATTAGTCTCACAAGGACTTTGTACATTTAAATTATAAGATGTGGATTACAAAATAGTGTACTAAGGAAAAAGAAAGGCAAGATTTTTTAAAAGGAACAATTAAAATGACGAAATAAATACTTAAATTATTAATAAAAGAAACAAGAATCTGACCAAGGAACATGATGCAATTTTAAAAGTTGAGGCAGATTTGAAAGGAAATTATATAGTACTTCAGGAAATGAATGCAATGATTAAAATAAAATCTAACTCTAAGAACAGGTTAAACAGTACACTTGATACTGCTGAGGATGGAATTAATGGCAAGGAAATATGAATCTGCAGGTACAGCCCAAAATGTAAGAGATGGAAAATAAAAGAGGTTATACAGTAGAAAGGTCAGACAGAGGTAATTTGAGTTCCAGTAGTCTGATTCAGGGTGCATATTGATGCAGACTTTCTTAACAACAGAAGACAAAAAATAGAGGAAAAGTATTTTTAATATGTTGTGAAAAAGTCAGAGTTAAACTCAAAATATACTCAAACTATTATTGAGAAACATGGGTGAAATAAAGAGAGTCATTGAGATGCAAGGACAAAATAAAGACATTTTCAGATAAACAAAACTGATTATACTACCAGTAGACTCTCACTAAAGGAATTTCTAAAAACTATGCTTCAGAAGTAAGGAAAATGTGAAAATGACCCTGCAGCAGTGTCTAATATTCAATACAATATGAATAAAGAAGTGGGAAAATATGCAGTAAAATGTAATCAAAGAGTAATGAAATAAAATAACAATAATAGTAATAACAACATCTGTTTGGGTAATAAAAGCTAGAAAGAACAGTAACACTGGACAATAATATGTTTAAGACAGGAATGGCAGGACAATTATAAGATATTTTAGAAGTTTTACGTTATTCAGAAAAAAAGTAGAGATTGATTTATCTTAGACTTTGTAAACATGGAAAGATGTTTTTCTTTTCTTTTTTTAAAGATTAGCTAACATCTGTTGCCAATCTTTTTTTTCTTCTTCTCCCCAAAGCCCTCCAGTACATAGTTGTATATTCTAGTCGTAGGTTCTTCTGGTTGTGCTATGTGGGATGCTGCCTCAGCATGGCCTGATGAGCCATGTTAGGTCTGTGCCCAGGATCCAAACTGGTAAAAACCTGGGCCGCCACAGAGGCAGAGCTCACAAACTTAACCACTTAGCCATGGGGCCGGCCCCAAACATGGAAAATTTTTAACAGTAACCATAAGAAGAATACATATGCAGTACTTAACACTCAAACAGTTATACAAAATTTAAGTAATACCAAAGAAGACAAGAAGGAAGTTTAAAAAAAAAGTAAAAATAAAAGAGTAGGTCTTATAGAAGACACAATAATAGTGATAGAAGTAAATCCAAATATATCGGTAACCACAATGAATGTGAATTGAATAAGAAAGTTTGGAGATCAAAGATTGTCTGGACACAAAAGAAAATTTACTTGAATATTTTTTTATAAGATTCACTTTAAAAAAAAAAGAATACACAGTTTGCAAGTTATAAAAAGAAAAAAAGACGTAGCAAATATAACCAAAAGAATGCTGCTCCTGTTATACTAATAAGTGGCTAAGTAGTAAGACACCAAGCATTGTCAGGGACCAAAGGGTCACTATTTGGGGAAAAAAGTTTCATTTTATCCATCATTACCCATCATTTATCTGTTATTCCATTCTAAACTTGAAAGTACATATTAATATGGCCTCATAAAGCAAACATTCTCCATCAAACAGAGATTTTAACTTCTTACTAATTGATACATCAAGCTGACATAAATTTATAGAAACTATTTTAACAATACAATTTATCAGCTTGATTTCTCTACTTCCACAGTTAGAGAATGCATACTTCTCAAGATTTTATTAATAAACAAAATGTCATATTTTAAGGCATAAAGAAAGTCTCGAAATATTTTAATAATTGTTTCAGAACCACATGACCACTTATGCCCAATGAGTTGTAAGTGGCCTCTGGACAATGTCCCATTTTTCCTTCCCTAACTTGGTCATAAATGTGCCACAAATTCAAAGCAACTTATATCCCTAAAGAGTTGCCTGGACCTGAAGCAGAATTTATGTCAAGCCAGAAACAAACCATCAATGCATTAATACACTGAGATTTTGGAGTGATTTCTTAGTAAATGATGGTCAACTCCATCATCAATAATATAGACAGAGGATTCATAACCAGAATTCATAATGAAGTGCTGTACAATTCAATAGGAAAACTCTAAGCTACCCAATAGGAAAAAAAATGGTAAAAGACATGAACACACATCACACAAGGTGAAATCAAAACAACTAAATATGAAATAAATGTAAAGGATCCTCAACCTCACTATTAAATGGAAAGATGTGAAATAAAACCACAATGGTTTATAATTTCATATCTATCATCTTGGCAAAACTTGAAATGTCTGACAATGTCAACCGTTGGTCAGAAAGTGGAGCAACCGACACTCATATGTGGCTCGTGGGTGTGGGTTGAGGCAACCACTTTAGGGAGCAATCTAGCAATATTTGTAAAGTTAAAAGTGCTCATAACTTCACATTACATTCAAATGCTATGACATCTGTAAGCCCTTCCCTGACTCTCCAAACATTCTGAGGTAAATCTCTTACGTCTGCGCTAAATTACATAAACTTTCATTAGGGTTATAGCAGACATTAGTTACCTCAGGCTTCCCAGAACTTTCCAGAATCCAAACACACTTTCCCTCTTTGGGGAAATGAAAGAAGTAAACTTGAGAAGGTTTTGTTATTTGAAAACAACAGCTTTGCTTTCTCACTAACTTTCTTGAGGCTAAGGCAATTATCTTTTCATACCTGTGTGTTCAACATCTAGCAGAAGACACAGCTCGTAGTAAGCACTCAAACATGTCACTTTAATTTAAAATTATTGAGTAGTTCCTGAGTACAAATTAGATTTTATGCAATGTGGTTTATTAAACATTATTTGTAGTATCAAAATAGAAGCTTAATAAGCATCATTCTAATAGTCCGTATGGTGTGTACTCTTTAGTAAGGAAATTGTTCAAAGATAAATTCATTCAATGTGCAAGATTTGGCCTGTTTTATGTAACTTTCTATTACTTCCTAATTTGTATGTTATTTTCAAAGTACTATTTTTCTCTACCGGGAACAAATTATTTGAAGAACTTGAAGTAACTATCAGGGTGTTGTACTTCAGATGTGATAGAAATTCACTTAATTTAAAAATGGAACTAGAAAAAAACACAAAAAGTCACATATATGTGAAATGCTTTTGCATTTTACAAACATATACCACCCTTTCCCCCCATAAGCTCCCTATGTTCAAATACCCATGAAACATCTGAGCACAGTAAGACCTGATAACTTCCTGAATTAGAAATCACAATGATTTTGCAAAGCCGGGGAGACTTAAGTTTATTTTATTTTATTTTATTGTTTGTATTCTTGCAGTAAGTATTCCATGGCATGCTAAAATAAATCAATATAACTTCAGCTTTGTTTTATACATCCAGGCAGGCACATGACTGAAGGTTCGTCTGAGTTTTTAATTGAATATGCTCCTGGAGATGCACCAAAACAGGTCAAAATGACTTGCTTTTAATTTCCTTTGGGGACAACTTGCTGGCACCAGCAATGCTGAATTGCCATCTTGCCTCTTTCTCTTCCAGTTTGTCCCTTTCAGCAGCACTGCAATAGCTGCTGGCTATGCAATTAGGCATCTCTGTCTGCCTCCCTTTCAATCTTTTTCTCCTTATTAAGCTAGTAGGAAAATGTTAAGCCCCTAGGCATCTGCATCTATTAATAGGAAGAGAAGATTAACTGTCACTGTTGCATAGATTCATGATTAGTAGGCTGCTGGCAGAGTTCTCTTTTATTTCCTCCTTTTTAGTAAAAAGAAAGCCATGGGTATCATTGCAACATCATAACGTGGCTCTGCGGTAGGGCTTCTAATCTGGTCTCTGATGGGAGACTGTTAGCGTTCGATCTTGAATTGTGCATCCACAGAAGTGGAACAAAGGAAACAATTAGACATAGTCCAAGCTCTCATTTTACAGATAAAGAAATAAAGGTCATGTGAGTGGTCAGAGGGCAGGCAGATAATTAATGACAAAGTGGAAACAAATCGAGTATCTATGTCCGTGCTTCTAAGCCATCATACTGAAATTGTTATATCCCCTGGTATTTCAGAACCAGGATTTAACATTTTGCATGAAACAAATATTTAGAAAATTGTTCTTTCTAGGATAATAGAAAACTTTAAGAACAGAATTGCCTGAACAGGATTACCAGAAAAGGGTTGGTTGTAACATAAAGGCAGTAAGTGTGTCTGCGACAGGGCGTCCCAAAAGCTTTTTACTTAATTTGAAAACACTATTTTCAAAACATCTGAGATTCTCAATTCAGGTCTTGCTTTTTTTCCTAGCAAAAGACAATTTTAAAACATAATTATGTAAGCTAAAAATTAGCCAACAGAGAAAGGTAGTATGTCACATAATGAAGTGATTCTCAAAGCATGATGCCCGGACCAGCAGCATCAGAGTTACCCAGGAAATTGTTAGAAATGCAAATTCTCAGGCCACACGCCAGACCTAATGAAGCAGAAACTCTCGGGAAGGCAGAAATCTGTGTTGCAACAAGCACTGCAGGTGATTTTGAAGTGCTCTGAAGTTTGAGAAGCATTGGCAGAGTCCTTAAGAACAGTGTCTCTGGGGCCGGCCTGGTGGCGCAGCAGTTAAGTTCGCATGTTCCACTTCTCGGCAGCCTGGGGTTCGCCGGTTCGGATCCCGGGTGTGAACATGGCACTGCTTGGCACGCCATGCTGTGGTAGGCATCCCACATATAAAGTAGAGGAAGAGGGGCACGATGTTAGCTCAGGGCCAGGCTTCCTCAACAAAATGAGGAGGACTGGAAGGAGTTAGCTCAGGGCTAATCTTCCTCAAAAAAAAAAAAAAAAAAGAAAAAGAAAACACTGCCTTTGAAGTCAGTCACTGGGTTTGAATAGCAGACTGATACTTAGGTGTGTGACCTTAGGTGAGTCACTTAATAGCTCTGTTCTTCAGATTCTTCCTCTGTAAAAGGAAGAAGACTGCATTAATACTACTTATTTCATAGTGTTCTTATAAAGATTGAATGAGTTGATATATGTAAAGTGCTTAGAATAGTGCCTGGATATTATAAGAGTTATGTACATTATGGACTTTTACTATTAATATAGTTGTTACACTACAACTAATCTACTGGATTAACTGAAATTTAGCTTCAAGAATGGCCTTGAAGAACAAGACTATTAGAAATAATGGATAAAAGGAAGATTTTTAAAAGTTCCTAAGGGGAAGATAAGTCTGAGTTGCGGGCCTCACTGAGGTACCTGAGAATTATGGCTGCTTATGGGCCTAGGGGTCTCTACATACAGTGAAGAGGCATTAGCCATAAAAATGCAATAGAAAACAAACTTCATTGCTTCATGTTTCAACATGAGCTTTCTAAAGCTATGCATACCTTCTATGCATAATAAGGCTTTATTTTTCACACAAAATTCTCAATTGTTTCCATGGTTCTTTGAGAGAATCAATATGTTCCTGTCCCTGGTCTACCGTCACTTTTTTGGGATCTGTGAAAGAAGAAAATATTGAGACAGCCTCTGACTAGGAAACAAAAGAACAAAGCCTGTCATCTTTTACTCTTCCCTCCTCTTTGATCTCTCCATTCAAGTGCTTCTCAAACTTGAATGTGCATGCAAATCACCAGGGATCTTGTTCAATGCAGATTTTGATGCCCTGGGTCTCCAGAGGGGCCCGAGATTCTACCTTTCTAACAAGCTTCCAAGAGATGCCAATACGGCTGGCCCCGCCTCCACACTATATGCAGCAAGCATTTCTATCACATCTGATTGTTAGCAAATCCTGTTGATTTCTTCTTTATGGACTCTTGTATCTCATTTCTTCCGTAGCCTTCCTGGTTCAGGCACTTAATCTTCCAACCACACTTCTGATTTTCAGTCTGCCTCACGCCAAACCCCTTGTCTTATCATTGCTAAATTCATCTTTTACAAACAGGGTTTTAAATACATTTTCCCTGTGCTCAAAAACTTTCAGTAGATCCCCTGCCTAAGAGTCATTTAGTGGGCATCAACTATATGATGGGGGCTGTGTTATATCCTGGGAATACAAAGATGAAAAAACACAGGCTCTATCTTTGAAAAGTTCAAACGTAAGTAAACAATTTTAAGACAATAAAAAAGGGCAATGGTATAGACATATGCATGAGATGTTATGAAAGCTTCAAGAGGGAGATTTATGAAGAATTCCTTACATAGGTCACACAACAGCTGAGTTTTAAGGGATGGATACATGTGAAAATGACAGGGAAGGTCATAGAAGAAAAGTGGTCAGCAGAACAGAGGCAAAAAGGAGATAGTGGGCTGCTAGCTGTTTCACAATGAGCTCTGGAGAAGAGATGTTTATATTGGCTCTTGCTAGCAGGCAAGAACAGACTCCAGCACATCGCTTAATAGAGATATGCAGCCCTGTGGGGAGATGAACAGGGAACTAGAAGTAGTTTGGTGTTACCAGAACATGGAGCATATATTTGGCTGCTGTTATTCAAGATTTTCCATAATTTTATCTGACATTTAGATCTAATAATCTATGGAGTCTTGGGTGAGTCACAAGACCAACTTCTTTAGGGCTCAATTTGCTCTTTAAGAAATCAAGGGATTGAATCAGGCAAGCTCTAAGGAGCATTACATCTCAACTCTTACAAATGTTCCTGAATTTTAACCATTATTTGCTATCATTACTATCATTCCCCTTCACATGCTCCATATGCTACTGGTTAGATTTTCTAGACTGCTCCCCAAAAAGCCTTGTGATTATCCTTCTCCACAGTCATCTTATAAAAGTAGGGATACCAGGTCCTTTAGCTACGCTTGCTGTGGACACTATACAGGCAAAGTTGTGATTTAAGTTCACTTTCATTATGATGTGGGCTCAGTGAGTCAAGGAGTCGAAAGAAAAATTTCTTGGACTCTCAAGGTCTGGCAGTAGTGCTCTTTTATTCAGAGAATAGTATGGAATAGCATGGGGACAGGACCCATCGGCAGTAAAGAGCTGCAGGCATGGGGACAGGACCCATTGGCAGTGAAGAGCTGCAACATGGGTTGAGGGTAGGGCTAAATTTAAGGCATAGTTATGTGAGTTATCCCTTTCCAAGACAAAAGAAAGACCATGTAAAAAAAGTCATTAAAATGGTATCAGTATAGGTGGGGTCTGGTTATTGGGTGGTCCTATAACTTTAGATAAGAATCAGATCGGATTAAGTAAATGGCTGAAGCCACCACCTTAAATATCATCTTTAGCTAAAGACAAAGGAGGATGTTGGTGGCGGGGGGGGGGGGGGGTCAGTTGCATGAGGTTGTCAGACAAGTACAGCAAACAAGAGCAAGATTATTATGCAGACTTAAGTCCTTGCCTTCTCCATTAAGAGTTTGTAGAGATAGGTCATCCCCCCTTCCTCCTGGTGCAGAGAGGGAGACAACCCCGCAGATGGAGACTTCCTTCACAAATGCAAATGTCTCTCATCAAAGGGCAAGCAAATTCCACCCTTCAGAGTTTCCTTCCTGGCTGCAGCTTTCAAAAGTAACCAGCCCAAAATAATCCTCATCAATTAGAGCAACCATTGCTGCTAAAGCTGTAATTGTGGTCCTTTTGGCTGGCTCACTTGGACTCTAGATACAAAGACAGCAGAGTCAGTAAGTGTGACATGATAGTTTAGCCAGCTCTGGGGCAAGTTGCTTACCATCTCTAGGAATTGGCTAACCCTGGGAGGGATAGTCATTCCATGGCCATCAGGGACCCAGATGTCAAAACATCAAAATACAGAAAGTAAAAGACATGGTTAATACATCGCTCCAGAGACTTTTGCTCCAGGTAAGCAAATCTCACCTGTAACTCTATAGATTTGCCTCTCTCTCCAGAGTTCAGGGTGGCATTTTCCCCATGACTATAGTTCTCTGATAGGTCCAAGAAGAGTTATTGACTTTCAACTTGTTCAGCTTTTTCTTGTTGCAAGCAAGGAAGTGATTAACTTCTAAGCTTATTACACGTCAGAACTGAAACCAGAAATCTTCAATCCATTTTAACTGTTCTGCTTACTTTAGTTTCATGCCAAGATTAAAATATTTACAATAATTTCCAGTTTCAATGATATTACCCTGAGAAATTTATTTTTATGGAAATTTTTGCTAAGCCTAGGAGTCAGATGGCAGGCAGTTCATTCATACAATAACATTTGCTCTTATTTTCCTTTAAAATGTAATATGAAAAGATAAAGACAAAATTGCCTCATGATTATCTTTTTTTTAGGAAACTGCCAGGAAATTATTTTCTTTAACAAGTTTAGTTATTCAAACATCATTTAAAGCAGCTAAGAAATGACACCAAACTAAAGCAATTTCTGTTGTCACATGCTGACAAAAGCACTGAACTAGAAATTCCAAGGCCGAAGTTGAACATTAATTATTAATTACCAGCTGAGCTGGATATCTTTACAAATGGTTCACTCTCAAATTTCTCAATACGTGAATTTGGATATTATTTGCCTTTCTAACTCACAGTGTAGTTAAGAGCATGGAAGGGCGTCTGAAAGCTTTACATTTATATCTCAAAGCACTATGGAAATGTAGGAAAGTAATACCCTGATTAATAACTCCCATGCCCATCCTCCCAAGTGTTGAATTAAAAAGGACAGAGAGCTAATTCTGGCTGAAAGAAACCACAGCTTCAGATCACACACATGTTAAGAATGAGAACATAGGCTCTGTATTCTTGAACCCCTTACCCTCAGCTCAGGAACAGAACCTAAGACTCTGAGATGAGAAAAATAAGTGAAGCATAAGCAAATAAAGGATAGCAAATAACACTCATCAAGATAAACAACCAAGTACATGGTTTCTCAGAAAAGTTAACTAGTTAGGGAGTTTAAATTGCCTTTGTGACAGAGAATACTCCTGTTTGTGGCTGAGGAAGTCAAGTGAGGATCCCAGCACTTATTACCACATCTGTTGGCAAGACCAAGAGAGGACTTATGTTCCTGGCTTGACAATATGTCTTTTTCTTTAGCAGTAAATTCAACCCAAATGACAAACTACAGACAGAAAATGACCATGGACGTTGCCTTCGGTAATAACACTGGGCAGAGAAGTTTATTGCTGGATAAACATTTGTCCCAGGTGTATCATAAAGCATAGAGGTAAGGGCAAAAAATCTCCCTAAATTGTCTATTTTCCACAGTTGTATTCCTATTTTTTACATTGAGAGTGAAGTTTTATATTATTCACTGTTTGTACCTAAGTTCCACAGCAAACACAAAATATCTTGCTAAAGTCCAAATGAATTCACTTCCCCAGGATATTTAACGTTAGGAAAGAATGAGGAAGGGACCCAGCCTTTCTTGAGTACCTGTTATATACCCAGCTCCATGGAAGCTGATGCCTGTTGAGAGGAAGTAGACAGCAAGTCAAGCTTCCTTGGATTTGGACTCCTGGTTTCACAAGCTTTAGGCCGTGAGTTTACTCTCACAGTACCTCAGTCTTTTTTCCACCTCATTTGTTCATTGGGGATCATAATACAATCTGCCTTAAAGGATTTTGGAGGCTTGGTACATGTAAAGCACTTATTGCTATCCTGGCACAGAGATGTCAGCTATTTCTTATTTGCCTGTATTACCTCAGACCATCTTCAAAAGAGCTCTATCAGTTAGATATCTTCCTCCCCCATTTTATGGAGAACACAAGTGAAACTGAGAAATAAGACCAAATAAGGAATATGGCAGGATTCGAATCAGGGCTTTTCTGGTTTCCATATCTGAGCTCTCACTCTATTATTCAATTGTGGTATAACAAATTACTAACATATAATATTAACATGTTATATATGTTATATGCCAGAAGTGTTACATAATACACATGTTATATATATTTCAACCTTTCCATCTTCTCTATCCTAACATATTAACTTTTCTTTGAATTTGAAATTAATTGGTAATTTATCTCTCACTCACATTTCTTTCTTTGTGAGAAAAATTCAGACTACTCTCACGCTGTGGTAAGTGGTAAAAAGTTTAGCAACTCCCAATATGGTTTATGTGTTCAGACTTTATATGGATCATTGTATCATATGAACTGAAATGTGAGTATTTGAAATAAAATTGCAAATAGAAAATTAATCAGAGACTCATAAATGCAAATATTATTTGAACAAATTTTGAGAAATTTATATCATTTCTATAACCTTTAATTGTTAATATTAAATTTACGATTGTTTTGTCTTATTTCCAGTATGACAAAATTGTAACTAGTTCTGAATATCAATCAATTTTAAAATACAAGGAAAATGTGTATTAGATAAATTAAATTCACTAAAGAAATAACCTGCATACCAAATTTTATAAAAGAGAAATTAACAGAAAGTGTTCAAAAATATACCATTATATCTGGGTAATATACCCATATATATATACCATTATATCTTTTACTTGCTTAACTGGTAAACGAAACTGTGATTTCTTTAAAGATTTAATTTCAAAAAATTGAAAAAAATGTATTCTTTCATTTTTGAAATTTGACTGCAAATAGAGTTTAATCATATCGATTTCATTTAACTCCCATAAAGTGTTGAGAGAGAGAAATGTAAATGAATAGTGCATGGAATACTGCCATATTTTGATTATGTAAATTAAAATTTTGATGTAGAGTTATTAAGCAATTTTCTTGGATGCTAATGTTTAACAGAGTAAGGCTAATTTTCTTTTCTTGTTTTGACTAGTCAATGTTACCTTCATAGAATTTTTAAAGACTCTCGCTTAAATTTTAATGAAGCCAGTTAGTCCCTAGAAAAGAGTAATAAGACATCAGTTATTGAAAGAAAGGTAAGTAGAATGACTAATTATTTAAAACTGGCCATTTCTCATACACATGCATTAAATACTGGAAAACCATCTTTTGAAGTTGGGATGGGAAGACAGGTTAAATTGACAAAAACATTTTGAAGGTAGTGACTAAGACAAAAAAATCAGAATCATAGATATTATAAATTTACCTATTCTGTGTAAATGCAATAAGAGTAAGAGCAATAATAAATGAGTTCATTTATCTTTGTTTACTTTCTGGAAAACAGCTTTTAGTAAATAAGGATTTCAAAAATAATTCAAACTATAATATTGTTTGAAAAAGGGAATTAGAGGAGAACTTACAGAATCTAACCTTGATCCTGAGATTGCTTATAAAAAGTAGCCCCTGAAATAAGCAGTATGCCTAAAGAGGTTTATGTGGACTCTATCATTGAATTTTGGTCTATATCCTACTCTATTTGACCACTGCAAATGGAAAAAATTCCACGAAATTTATTACTGGAGTCATAATTTTAGTGCTTTACCATCTAACATAGCTAATTAATTAGCAAAACACATTTGGTATATACGACATAAGGTTTTCACTATGTAAGTTAAACACAGGACATTTAATGCATATTCATAGAATATGAAGATACTCTTTTAAAAGTTATATTTATATTTTAAAAAGTAATCATATCCTTCTCTCACTTTGCTTTTCTATAAACCATGAAGCTTCTGAAAGGAGTAGTCTGCCGACACTGATTCCATTTATTCAGCTTTAATTCAGTTTATTTATAAATTACATTATTTTACACTATTTAAATGTATAGGGGCTGGCCCCGTGGCTGAGTGGTTAAGTTTGCATGCTCCACTTTGGTGGCAGAGGGTTTATTGGTTCAGATCCTGGGCCCAACATAGCACTGCTCATCAGACCATGCTGAGGCAGCATCTCACACAGCACAACCAGATGGACCTACAGCTAGAATGTACAACTATGTACTGGGGGGCTTTTGGGGAGAAGAGAAACAAAAAAGAAGAAGATTGGCAACAGATGTTAGCTCAGGTGCCAATTTTTAAAAAATAAATGAATAAACTAAATAAATGTATAGATTATTTAAAAATTAATATGTTCTGAGTCTAACAAAATTACAGATGAACTTGCCCTTTGACTTCTGCAATAGATGCACATGATCATTCACTGTAGCATTATTTGTTATAGCAAAAAGAAAAAGATTGAGTTAAATGTCTATCCTTAGGGTACAAATTGAAAACAATTATTTACTACCTACACAATGGAATTATATGCAACTAAAAAAGACGACGGAGGATTTATACACTGATGGGGGTAATCTCTAAAGTATATTTTTAAATTTAAAAAGGCAAGAAACTACACAGTTCATATAATAGTTACATTTTCTGCAAGAAAGAAAAAATTATATAAATTGAGTACACAAAACACATGCATATGCGTCTGCTTTTACGTAAGGAAACACTGGAAATGTAAACCAGAAGCTAAAATAGACAACTACAGGAGGCAGTAGGAGAAATGTGGTAGAGTTAAGAATGGAAAAGAGACTTCTCTGAATAAAAGATTTTACATAATTTTTACTTTGAGCTATATGTGTTTTATCTATTCAAAAACACAGTTATATAAAAAGCAAACACTAAAACATAAAATGAAGAGATGTAAATGACTAGCTGTTTATGAATTTGTTAACATTAACCACAGAAGGAGAAATACTATTTCAAAAGACTTTTAAACACTATATTCTGTACATTCTTGGTGGTATAAATTTTAAGGACAAAAAAAAAAAGAAAAACCAGCTGAGAAATCTTAAATCTAACGCAATAGATATAATGTTAATGGTATTATTACCATTGTAACTTTGAAATCATCCAAACATTCTATAAGATAAAGCAAATAAGAAATTTTGTTAATGTGTTAATGTTATTAGAAACTAAGATTTTTCAATGCAGGAGAAAAGAGAAATATTAAATCAAGCAAATTAAGTAAAAAGTATCAATATGAATACATGATGTTTATTTTTTTTTAAAAAATATTTCCTATCTCTATTCACTGAAAGTAATTAGGAGCAATGCCATCTCAATAGCAATTAGCTCAATGGCACCCTTAGTGTCCACATCTTGGTTTCCAGTACCATTTCCAACTAAAAAAATCAGGATTTCATGGAGAAATTGCTATTCCAATAAGAGGTAGGGAAATATAGGTTAACTGTAGGCCATCGTTTTAAGTCAGAAAGCAAGGAAGAGTCCAAAGACTGCTGATGCTAAATTAAATGGACCCAGAGACAGTTTGAAGGAGTTATCACCAGCCAAATTAGATACAATATAAACTTCAAAATAAATAATATCTGCAAATGATGATTATACACTGAATACATAAAAACTCATAATGAAAAATCAAAAAAGGAAAAGGAAAAAACTCATGTGCCACTAATGAAGTTGACTATTATAAGAACTCTTTACTCTGAAATTGGAAATTAAAGAAAAAAATTAACCATTTACCCTGCAGTTTTATAAGGCACTGGAGTTCACCCTAGTGGATGATCAAACTCTCATCATTAGGTAATAATACCAGCTGACAAATGAAGAAAGAGTAACAGAGTTAGAAAATCACAATTTTGCAACTCCCAATGAAATAATTAATTCCTGCAAGTATCATTAATGGATGCTAAAACCATGGGGTCAAATGTCCTTGTTCCAACCAGTGGGAATTCCTTTGCATAGCATAAGTTAACCTCAGCTGATTTGGACTGACCATATGTGTATCTCCAGAGCTGCCTAGAGCAAGATGATGCCTTAGCCAATCAATGCAATATATTAATGAAAGAGAAATGATGTTCTGTAACCCTATATACCTGATTTGTTTGAGGGGCAGGAAATACCAGCCTGTCAGAACTGTTTAACATCAACAATCAGATTTATGTCTTGCACCTGCTTTTGGTAGAGCCTGGGGGTGAGGTGATTGATGGTTAAGGGTCCTCATGGAATTGGAAGGTGCCTATGAGACTCTTTGAATATAAGATAGTCCCGCCATCAGCAGAATTGGGCTTCCTGGTACCAAGATGCTTCACATGCATACCAGGATGATTCAAGATTGTAGATTTGTCTCAATTTGTCACAGCATCCTCTTCAACCCAGCACTGGGAAGACAAAGCTAATCCTGGGATCTCCAGACCCGGTTCAACGCATATCCTTCTCCTGCAGTTGCTGTACTGTTCTCTTTGCCTGTAACAAAGCTATTCCATAAATATAAATCATTGGAGTCCTGTGAATATTTTCAGAATCCAACACTTAAGGCAATTAATGAGTAATTAAATTTACTTCTATATCTTTTTGATATACCTCCTGATTCTCTGAGTATTTCTTTGCTTTTTGCCGCAAGGTATCCATGTATATCTGACACATTTCCTGCCCTAGACCTGGATTCAACCATTTTCTCAAAGAACTTCTAGTTTTTGATGAGTAATTTAATGTGTCAATTTGACTAGGCTAAGGGATGTCCAGATAGGTGGTAAAACATTATTTCTGGGGGTGTCTCTGAGTATTTCCTAATGAGATTAGCATTAGAATCCATAAACCGGGTAAAGCAGGTCACCCTACCAATGTTGATGGGCATCATCCAATCTGCTGAAGGTCTGCATAGTACAAAAAAGCAGAGGAAGGGCGAATTTGCTCCTCTGAGCTGGGACACCCATCTTCTGCCCTAGGACATCAGTGATCCTGCTTCTCAGACCTTCGAATTTGGAATGGAACTACACCACTGGCTTCCCTGGGCCTCCAGTTTGTAGGTGGCAGATGGTGGAACTCCTGTTTCCATAATCCCATGAGCCACTCCCTCATAATAAATCTCTTTCTATATATCTGCATATATCCTATTGGTTCTGTTTCTCTGGAGAACACTGGCTAATACATAGTTACTTTTAATGGGGGATTATATTCAGAAAACAAGACAAGGACCGTGGGGATGCTTTGATACAGTTTCTAGGCCCTTTCTATATATAGAGCTAGCAAGTATGTTTAAAAAAATGTAAATAATGAGTTCACATTAATATTTCCAATTTAAATTCAAACATCAAAATGTTTTCCTGCATTTTATTGATTCTGTATTTGTCTGTACTTTTTCTTTCCATGAAAATATTGTGTCTAAAATATCAACATAGTTATTTATGCAATTTATCTACCATATGCTTTAAATAGTTTAAAAGTATAACGTCAATCGTAATATTAAAAACAAGATACTGAGTGAAGTCTAAGATTCTACGTCATCCATATCTTTAGGATATATTCCTCTAAATATGTGCAGTCAGAGTGCAATCACCTGAAAATTTCTCTCTGTGTAGTCACGGTACAAGCATGGTAAGTCATTAGATTTCTTTGCTTCAGCTTATGTTCAATATTTTGTTTTGTTTTGTTTTGTTTTCTCATTAACTTTATTATTTGAATGGGTAAAACATTTATATGGTTAAAAAGTCAAAGCTATATCTAATGGTACATTAAGAAAAGTATTATGTCCATTGCTATTCCATTCACTCTTCCTCCCACTCCATGGACAAGAGTTCCTTTTTCAAAAATGAGTAAATTGTATGACTCTATAGATTTCATTACTTATTATTTCCTTTTTTGCCACTCAACAGGAAGCATAGTACATACATTATTCTGCACTTTGCCATTCTCTCCCAGCAGTACGTCTTGAAGATGTCAATTTTTCAAGGCACAAGATCTTTCTCATTATTTTTATGGCTGCATTTGAATCATAGTTAGGTTTCCTCCATTCTCACACTTTAAAATAATTCATCCATTTATTAAAGTACCTGTTTCACTTGATTTTTAACAACTGGATTTCTGTTTTGGGGGGTTTTATTCTGGTGTGTGGTACAAGATAAAAGTCCAATATTTTTTTGTTTTAATGGCCATCAAGTTCCCAGCTCCATTTATTTAAATGTATGAATTTTCTCTAGTGATTTGAGACTCACATCGTATCATACATGATATGTCATATAAAAATTTCTTTGTTTACATTGCCTCAGACTGTTTTAGAATAAAAATAATATATACTTATATTGAATTTCCCCTTTTCCATTTCTTCCTAGTCTGATTTCTCTTATTCCCTTCCTCTTGAAAATCAACTATTACCTTGAAATTTGTGTAAATTATTTCAATCCACATTTTAATATTTTTATTGCATTTATGTATATCTATAAACAATTTTTGTCTGCTTTTCAAATTTCATATAAATGTTAGACTGTGGTAGATATCTTCATGTAACTTTTTTCTTTCATTTAAATTATAGTTTCAGGATCTATCAAAGTTGGTACCTACCATCAACCTCATTTATTTTTAACCCCTGTTTAGAAGTTCCACAATCACTTATTCATAATCCCCAAACCCCAAAACCTCTAAATGCAAAAGTTTGATTTGGTTGCTTGTTTATAAATCTGGTACCCAAAACTAGTTTTTTTTGACAAAACTTCAGAATTTCTATGGATACAATTTATCACCTTTATTAGTGGCTCTATATTTTGCTGTAAAAATATTAACTGGCTTGATTATAGAGAAATGTTCCAGATCCTGCTTGCGATGTTAGCGAATGTTCAGTATATTCAGACTTTTCTAAAACTTTGAATTTGAAAACACTTCTCCCAAGGGTAGATTGAAAAAAATGGCCTCAATACTTTGCAACTTCTCCTCTTCAAAGATAGAGTGTATTTATTCACAACTAGAGTCTAGATTAGGTATTTGATTTGCTTTGGCCAGTAGAGTATTTGTAAGTGGGATACAAACAGAAGCTTAAAAAGTTCCTCCACATTGACCTTGTCTATTTGCTGTTCTTGGAGACCAAATTATCTTTCACTCCAGGCAATAGCCAGCCAACCTCCAGACTTGTGAGTGAGGTCACGTTTCATCAGCTGCCAGTAGATACACACTTATGTGCAGCCAAATCCAGAAGAACCTTTTGGGTGAGTCCAGCTCAAATTGCTTACCCACAAATAATGTGCTAAATAAATGGGCATTGTTTTAAACCACTAACTTTTAAGACACTACTGTGAAAAAGAAAATGTACCAGACAAATCATGGAAGAATTATACAATATTAAATATTTGATTGATGTTATTTCCTGTGATTAGATCACCAATGATGGAGCAAGACTAATAATTTTGATGTAATGATGATAGCAGAATCCAAACATCCCAGGATAGTTTCTCTCTTGATCACAAATTATTATACAACAGGAATGAATCACAATTTTCAAGGGAATCCAAGATCTGCTGCTCCAATAGATGTATCTTTCCATCTATAAGAAGTTATGACCGATGCTTTAAAAAAAATGTCAGCTATCCCTGACTCTTCCTTGGCTTTTTCATGAAAATTATATTGCACATTTTCACCTAACAGGAATGATGGAAGTTGTTTTGATAATGTCTTTTTTATGCCCTCAGTGCCAATAAGCACTTTGTTATTAAGATTTAATGATTTAACACTAAATAGGAAAAATTGTTTGAAGGTTTATTATTTTCCAGTAAGATGCCTCAAAGAAAATTCTATTATAAACACACCAGAGTTAGAGATCCAACCTATTTGAAAAATGTTTTAGAAAATTGTATCAAAGTAAGGATGAGAAAAAAACAAGAAATAATGATGATTTGACCCCTAGAAAGCAATAGAGATAATATCACTGTCTATGATAAAATTTGGAATCTAAAACAAGTGGCAATTAGTGTTGGGTTACTTCCTTCTCATTATAATCACTTAGTTCACTCATCAATAAGGGTAATAACACAAGACATTTAAAGTTCCACATGCTGAGAAGGTTTCAAGTTGTGCTATTCAGGTTTAATAAGAATGTTTATTCCCAAAAGAATGCAAAACATGGAATATTGAAGTACACAAATACATCAGTTTTCTATAATTACAGACAAAGCATTTGTAAGAATTTTCAGGAGAGTGCAACATTCACACTTACCACCTAGATGCTGGCAACTTACCAATATTCTGCAACCATGACTCCAAATAAACTAACTTTGTGGGAAGCTTTCTTATTTGTGCAAGAAATTGGAAGAACTGGAAATAGTTAACTTGATGTTATGGTTGAATAGAAATCGAAGAATAAAAATAAATCCACTGGAAAAATATAGCAAATATATGAAAAAAGTAGGATTATAAGGATAACTCAGTAGTTAAAAATTCTAGATCTTTACTCTTAAAAGTGCCAGTGCAATTAACGCTTGATTATACAAAGAAATTGTTAATCACTCATTAGTTTCTCCCACATGTCCAGTCTACAGTGACTATAACTTCAGGTGCATCCAGACTCAGAAAAAGGCAATTTTTTCTTACATATATACATGCGTAACACTGTAGTTTTCATAAACACATAAGTGTCAAAAAATCATACATGATTTTTAATATTATAGTCTTTTAGTTTTCTCCCTGTCTCCCCTTATTGCCCAAAAGAGGAATTTTGACTCATTCAACATTCTGGGATATTCCAAAGCATTAGCACTCTTGATACTGGGATAACCAGTATAAAACATCTTCTCAGTGGAAAATGTTCTGTTTTTACAGTCATTCAGAGCACAACCTCAAAGCTGGAATTTCTCAGTTTATTTATAATGGATTCATTATTTCTTTTATTTCCTTTTATTTTCTGTCTTTCTCCAAAATGAATTTTCAAATTATGTTGAAAATTGAGAAGTCCTGATTGCTCACCTACCTACCAAAAGGTTTGTTTCGCATAGATATTCTAACATATATACACACATATACACAAAAAAAGAGGATATCTTTATCTTATGTGAACCTTCCAATAATAAATAATCTTCCATAATATAATAAAATAGTACAGAAAAATCAAACTCCATTAAAACCAACTTTATGTATTATTATATTGTCAGATTTTCTTCTCTAGCAACAATTATACAATTTTTTTCATTGAATCATGCATGATTACAGTAATGATATAACATAATTTGCTTAATACTGTTATTCCCTTTCACTCTTAAAATATTCTGAGTTGGAAATTTCTTTCAAAAAAATGTTTTCCATTTCTAACAAAACGATGAGTGCTTCTACTAGGGAATGCTTTGTCAGGGATGTCGCAAGAATCCCTTTAAACTATAAACTGTAATTGCCACCTGTGCATTTAAGCTCCTTGTGTCAAGGGACTAGCAGGCAAGAAGAGGAGTCACCATTCTGAAGTGAGTTATTGACCTTGATCATTAGGAGAAAGTTGGCCTACTATTACACAAAGGGAGCATGGAATAATATGATTGGCACCTAAGTGATCAACTTGGGTGCCACTCTGTACTCACTTGGTAAATTTTGACAGTAAATGGACTGAGAAAGCCATGGTGACCAAAGACCCAGAACCCTCAGAAATGAGGCTCTAGACACCAGGAAGACAGATCCACTGGAATCCTATAAGAGCTGTTCTTGGTAATGAAGACTTTATATGAAGAAATGGATGTGAGAAACACACAGAATAGTCTGTAAAGGATGCTGGCTGTATAGCCTAGACTCCCTCTAGGATTAGAAGCCTTATTACCCCAGCTGCTGGGAATATTGCCAGCAGACCTCCCTCACCTGTCAGTCCCCTTTGAAGATTGTATTAGTGGATGAGACCTGCCTCACCCAAGGCAATTCTTCCTTCTCAAGGCAGACCACAGCAGTGCCTACCTGACATGGGGTAAAGGCCTGGCCCTCCTAACCCTACTTGGGACCTCTGTGAAGGTTTATCCCATCTCAAGACTCCCAGTAGAGTCAGTTCATAACTTTTCTTAAGACTATATCTCCCTCTACCTGATCTTGCTCCGTTTCCTTTACTTTCCATTGATGTTTCCCCCAAGAGTACTCCATAAGAAATCTACTGGCTAAAAAGCAAAGAAACAAACAAAAATCAGCTATGAAGAATGGAAAAGAATTTAGAGTGTTTATTTCAACTCTTCATGATTAAAAAGCATTTTTACATTGTTCTTGCTCTACACATGTGCTGTATGTGATCTTTCAGCATGTCTTCATTCTCACTTGTTTTATATTTTCATACTTCAGAATCAGGAAAGCTAACCATTATTTTGCCAGAATCTGTTATAGCTGGAGTTCTGTATATTGTTCAGGTTTCATCAATGGTTGGAAAGCCACGGGAGAGGATGTTCTCCCGGTAAGAAGGAGACCATTTTCTAGAGGCTGTTTCTGCTGTTGAACAAGGCCAGAGACATTTCAAGCCAGAGGGAAATAAAGAGTTCCACAGATTTTACTTGCTCATGACTAGGGTAGAGGTACCCTGTTGAGAGATGCTTCTTACTGCCTGTGCCTCATATAATCCAGAATAATGACTCCAAATACATTAAGATAACACCCCCAGTTATGAGCTGTTTGGGGACACTACACTTAGATTTCTCATATTTCAGTCTTAAGTGTTTTATTTTATGGATTTGCATGAATTTCTATCAATTTAAAAATTGAGACATAAAATATTACTAAAAGAGTTTGTTTTAATTTTCAAATTTACATCTAGAAAATGGAAGGCTGATTGTTTTTTCCCATTGCCTGAATAAGCATAGGGAGCCACAACAATTGGTTTGGTCCTTAGGAAGCAATGCAACACATCTTTAGAATGTAAATTGCCAATCCCTGTGCCAAGCTTTCATCACTAAACTCTATAACAGCAGACTCGTTATTTGAAATTTTAAGAACTGAAATTAACTTGTTTCTATTTTCTGTATTAGACATTCTATTTAGAGGATAAGCATACACTTTTTTTATATAGCTTTAGGTTTTAAAGTACACGTTTCTTGAAGAGCTTTGTGATACATCCTACAATTTTAAAAATAGCTCATATATTTCCCCTGCCAGGAATCATTTGCTCGGTAGGACAATTCTAACATTTTAGGTTGAAGTGTATGGTTCTTTGGGTAATGTGTATAATATTATACTTCTGTACTTATCTAACAAATACTATGGATCTGAAACAGATCTGTAATTACATTTTTCACATATTTTAGAAAAATGATATACAATTTTAAAGAAGTAAGCTTTCCACTTGCAAAAACCAATGAATTTCATCATCTTTATGGCATCCACTTCACATAAAACTTCATGTAGTAATTCCTCTATTTAACCTCTTGTATAAAAATCTTCCCCATCTTACTCCATGCTCACTCCAACATCCTTTCATGGTAATCATGGCATCTTTTGGCTTCTGGGGTAATCTAAGAATGATAAAGACAAAGCTGGGAAATGTTAAAACTTCTCAGAATTAATGGACTCCCTGGGAGTGAAAAAGTGATGTCTGAAACTCTCCAAGAAGTATGTTTTGATACAAGTTGACATAAATTACAAAAATATCATCACTGAGCTGAATATTTATGTTAAGTTATGTATTCTTGGCAAATAGGTTTCCAAGACTGTTTTCCTTTCAAAAGCTAATTTTAGGATGATGTTTTTAAATCCTAATTTGTAAAAATTTTATATGCTAAAAGGAAACCTAGTTTCCTAACAGAGCCATAAGGGCTATAGACAAGAAGAATGTGATAGATTACCAGAGCTGTCCTAAGCCAATTAGTTAGATAAGGAAAGAAACAGGAGAGCCCATATTTAGGGAGTTAGACATTCCAACTACTATTCTTCCTAAAACTAACAAAACCCTGCAATTAATACTGGTTGAGAGTAATTCTACAATGGTACTATTGTCCAGCAAATAATGAGAATAAATAATATTTCTAGTATTTCTAGCACCTACATGCCCAAGCTCTTAACTATAACACTGTACTTCCTAGTTTATTCAGATTCAATATTTGTCTTCTATAACTCTCTTAAGGCTTCAGATTCCTTTGTATCTCATATTGTATCCATCCAGGCTGAGAAACAGAAACCACTCCAGGTATTTCAAACAAAGAGTAGTTAATAGAGGAACTGCTTCTAATAGTGGTCAAGGAATGAAAGACAAAGTAGTGTTATCCAGAGCCCATCTCTGAGGCTGCTGCTGTGCCAGCAGAAAGCTTTGAAAATGCCACCAAATTAGATAAGCAGGCAGCTAGGAGGCCACACTCTGATACTTCAGGAGCTTGAAGTCCACCCTCCATCTGAAGTGCTGACCTGCCGCCAGTACAGCCAGAGCCTGCAGTCACCTCCAGTAGCCTGCTATACAGAAGACAGTGCAGAAATAATATGACTTCCTCCTTCTTTAAATTCCAGTCTAGCACAAGTGCCTCACTTTGACAGAATCCAACCAGAAAACAGCTGGCAAGGGAGCCTGAGAAATATAATTTTAGGTTTCCAGCCCATAACACAAGACAAAATGAATGTGAGACTGAACTCAGATAAATATTTGGCACATATTTTAATGCGGTATTCCTAGAGAGATATTGAACAATTATATTTTAGGGTTTATTTTGGAGCGACTATTAATATACATAAGCATATCATATAATTTAGGAAGGTTGGTGTGATCAGCAGAAGCAGTGTTCTGATGAGAGCATTCATATGGTTGGGTTGCTATTGATGGATGCTTAGTCCCTTTCAGCAGCTTTTGTTTTACACTGGAATAATTTTCCTTATTAAGAAAACCAAACGTTGCCATGAGCAACGTTGTGTGTCCAATAGTAAGCATTCAACTGATCTTTAAATATTTCACCACTATTAGGTCTGAAGCTGCTACAGGCACAAATAGCACCTGTAATGCAAACTATGAATGGTCAAATCCAATAAGGTCTTGTGTGAGAACACAGTCTTAATTGGAAATAGCCTTTTTGATGCCAGCCCGCACTTTATTCAGTAATAGATCATTTCTAAAGCACATAAATACTTGTTTATGGTACACTGTACTCCAGATTCTGAATTTCCAGATAAATTAAGTAATTTATAATTGGATAGACAATTTATTTGTGCATGTGTCTGTGTATAGAAAGGAGAGACACGTTAGCAGAATGTCACTCAGTTATCTGAATACTTAGGGATATTAATGTCAAGGCCACAATGTGAAAACAACAATGCTTTCTAAGAGAATGCTGGCCAAAGAGAAATCTCCTCTGTATGTATTTGTCCTTGCTATACTGAAATAGTGAGGACATTCAGACATTTTTCAAAATTGTTAATTGATTTTAGAGGAAACGCTTCTAACATCACAACTCTAAACATAATGTTTCTCATATACTTCTGGTCTGTCAAGCTTGGACATGTTCTTTTCCTGGTTTACTACTTTTGAGTGAGAAATACGTAAAAAATCATACAAATGCATTTTTATCTTTTCTTGATAAATTATGTTTTTGTATTTTAATTTATTAAAATAGTTAAGTTCATATATTTTCTAATGCTAAATGACCCTTGGATTTCTAGGATAACTATGTGGACATGTTGTATTGATCTACTTATGCTCTGCTGGATTGCATAAACAAATGTGTATTTGGGATATTGGCAATTGTTTTAAGTCATAATATGGTTGTTTTGTATTCCTAATATTCTTATTCTGTTGTAGAATAAAGGATATTACTCTGACAGAGTGTGTTAGGGAACTGTAATTTTCTGTGTTCTGGAAAAAATTTATGTACATAAAAACTATGGTACTTGAAGTTGCCTGGGTCTAGTAACATTAAAGGTAGAAACTAAGATGGAGGGTTAGGTTTGACTACAATTTACTTTTTTGGGGAGTAATTAGTAGCAGATTCAAGTTTTATACTGTTTCATGAATCAATTTTGGATACTTCCATTTTCTGAAATTTATTGAAACCATTCACAAAATTTCAAGTACATTGGTAAAAATTTTAATGTAATTTTTATGAAAATGTTTACTATTTTCCATATATGTGGTTCTAACTCTTTTCACATGCCTAATAATAGTTTCCTAATATTTGTTACCTAGTGTTAGGGACCAAATTTTGCTCTCCCTCAAAATTCACATGTTGAATGCCTAACTCCCCGTACTTTAGAATGTGACTGTGCCTGGAGACAGAGCCTTTGAAGAGGTAATGAAGTTAAAATGAGGTCATTAGGTTGGGCCCTAAGCCAATTGCACTGGTGTCCCTACAGGAGGGACATGCAGGGAGAGACCCCAGGGATATCAGCACAGAGAGGAAAGGATACTGGCTCAAAGAGGAGATGAGGAGGAGGCAGCTGCCTTCAAGCCAAGAACAGAGGCCTCAGGAGACACCAAACCTGCCAACACCTTGATCTTGGACTTCTAGCCTCCAGAGCTGTGAGACAATAAATTTCTGTTGTTCAATACACTCAGTCACTGGAATTCTATTACGGCAACCTAAGAAACCAATATGTCTTGTCCTGACCAGACTTAACAAAGATTGGTTATTTTATTGTTTCTTTCACTAGAATCAACTTGTGGTTTTATCGATGCTTTCATTTATTGTGTCTCTTCATTTCTGTCTTTATTGTTTCCTGTACTTTAAAACGTAACTCATTTCAGCTTCTTTCTATTTTTTCCAAACTTTCATATTTTAAAAAATATATACTAAAGGCTCACTCCATCAGCTTATCTATTTAGTCCTTGCTTTCCATCCATTTCTAAAACCTGTAGTTTCAGTGGTAATTTTTTTTAACCTGAAGATTTGCTTATATGAAGTTTAGTTAGATAGAGATGGATTTTATTTGTTTCATTTCTCACTATCTTTTTGTGGCTAATTTGTAAACTATTGAATTGCTTTTAAAGAACATATTCTATATTATTTCTAAGAAAATAATATTTTCCTTGTAGCTAAAAACATGACATTTTTAATTGTTCCATAGTGCTTTACTCATTCATTCATTCATTCAACAAACTTATGTTGAACAACTTTTTTTGTGTTCCAGGGTCTGGGAAAGGCAGGGAATAGCACTACAAACAAGAAGCAAGGTCATAGGGATGGAGCTTACATTTGAATTGAGGGTGACACACAACTAGAAGTAAGCAGCCAAACAAAACAATTTTGAGTTGTAATAAGTGCTCTGATGAGAACAAATGAGGGCTGAGGTAGAGAATAACAAAGCAGGGGTCTACTCTAGGTAAGGTGGTCATAGAAGTCTTCCCTGAAAAGATGACACTATCTGAGACATCAAATTAGAGAAGAACTAAACATGAGAAGAGTTGGGAGTATGTGGGGGAAGATGGAGCCTCACAGGGAGTCAAAGCTAGGGGTTGTAGAAGGGAAAGAAAGGCTTGCCACCACGGAGCCTTTCCTCTGGTGTCCTGGATCACTTGCTCTTACTCTAGGTAGGATGACTTACCTCCTGGTGGCCTAAGTAACTGTGGCACTTTTCTGCCTCTCTGGCCCCAGTGCCAACTCTACAAGTCTCCTTGGTAATAACGTCCTCTCTATTTGGAGAATTACATGTACAGATTTAATCTGATAATGATGTAACTAACAGAGAAGTTCTTCCAGAGGGCCTCTTCTTTTGGTCAGCCTGCACCACCTCTGATGATGGAATTATTAGTTTTCTATCAGGAGAAACCAGCTTTTGGGGAGATTTCCACTTTGAGGTTGTGGAATCCTCAGTTCTCTTGGGTTTCTTTCTCAAACTGATGGTATTTACTTTATAACTTTCTGAATTCCTCTCTATTCTGGCTTGTTTGTGTCACCTTTCCAGTTTACGGGTACTGTTATAAATTTATTCTCATAATCATATGTTTTTCTGTCATTTCAACAGAATTTTGGAAATGACTGGAAGTAAGTGCACAGGATAAGTCAACTTTGTTTATATCAGAGTCATAAAATTTACTTCAAAAGTATCCTTTTATTTATTTAAAAAATGTTTTATAGGGGCCGGCCCTGTGACCTACAGTTAAATGTCCTCATCTTCCACTTCAGTGGTCCAGGTTGGCAGGCCGGGATCCCAGGTGCAGCCCTACACCACTCATCAGTCCTGCTGTGTCAGTGACCCACATATTAAATAGAGGAAGATTGGCAATGGATGTTAGCTCAGGGTGAACCTTAAGTAAACACTCTGATGACTTTTGATTGATGTAATGACCAGTGTAAGTATCAACTCCTCAAAATACAGAACATTTCCATCACCCTACTAAGCTACTTCATGCCCCTTTCAAATGCTACCACTGATGGCAACCATTGTTCTGACTTTTATTTGAATGTTCTTTATCTTTGTATAAACAGAATCAGGCAATAGAGTCTCTTTCATGTTGGCCTTTTACTCAACTCAACATTATGCTTTTGAGGTTTATCCATGCTGTTTTTCTGAATCGGCAGTACATTCCTTTTTACTGGTGATTAGTATTCTATTATGTAACTATAGTATGCTTTGTTTTTACATTCCCCTGTTGATGGACAGATGGGCTGCTTTGAGTTTTGGATCATTATGAATAAAACCACCATAAATATTCTTATGTAAGCCTCTTTGTGGGCATAAATTTTCATCTCTCTTAGGTAAATATCCAGGAGTAGAATTGCTGAATAGTAAGGTAGATGCATATTTAACTTCATCAGGAAGTGCCAAAGAGTTTTCCAAAGTGTTTGCACCATTTTCTAATCCCATCCACAAGGTAAACACTCAATCATACCACATGTTCAACAACTATTGATGTTTTCAGTATTTTTAGATTTAGCTGTTTTAAAGAGTATATAGTGGCATCCCATTGTGAGTTTAATTTGCATTTCTGATCACTAATGATAACAAGAAATTTTTCTTGTAGTAATTGACATTCATGTATCTTCTTTTGTGAAGTATCCATTCAAGTTTTTTGCTCATTTTTTAATTCAGTTGTCTTTATTTAAAAATGGATTTGATTGAGTTCATTATATATTCTAGATAAAAGTTACTTCTCAGATATTTGCTAATGACAATAATTTCTCCCCTGATGTGGTACTTTCTTAATAATACCTTTTAATGAGAAGTATGTGTTTTTAATAATATTCTCAGAGAAAAATAAACCTTTCCATCTCCCCAGAAAGTTTCCTCATGCTCTGATGTCCATTTCCCCGTCAAGCACACGTGCTTCACAATAGAAGCAATTATTAATCTGATTTCAAACATCGTAAGTTAGTTTTGCATAGTCAAGAAGTTCATATGAATGGAATCATACATTTTCTTGCAGTTAGCATAAGACTTCTAAAATGATCTAAGTTCTTGAACATATCAGTATTTCAATACTTTTTAGTGCATATGTTAGTCATTCTCTATATTGTTGCATAGCTTTCCACTGTATGATTTACTCTTTCATTTATCCATTGAGAGAAATCTGGGTTTTTTTTTTCTAGTAATTGTATAATATACTGCTATGATAATAATATTAACATGAACATTTTAGTACAAGGCTTTTTGTAGATACATAACTCTGATAAATACCCAGGAGTGGAATTGCTAGGTCAGAAGGTAGATGTATTTTAAACATTTTATCATTTCCAGCATGTAGATTTTGCACATCATGAGTTAGTTACATTTATCCAGAAGCCGTTGGTGCTATTTTAAGTGGTAGTTTTTATTTCCTTTTCTAATTGTTGTTTGTTGCTGATATATAAGAATACAATTGATTTCTGTATACCAACTTTGAATCTTGAGACATTGCTAAATTTCCTTTAACTTTTTCTTCTTTTGTGTCCTTGGTTGTTTTTGGTATCAAGTTTATAGTGGCCTCCTAAAATGACTTGGGAAGTATTCCGTTGTCTTCCCTTTTCTGAGTCTGTATAGAAATAGTATTTCCTTCTTAAATATTTAAAAACATTCCCAAGTGATGCCATATGTGTTTAAACTTTCTTTGTAGGAAGTAGTTTAATTATGAATTTAATTTGTTAAATGTGTATAGAACTATTGAGTTTTTAAATTTTTTATTTAATCACTTCTTATAATTTCTGTCATTTAAGGAAATTCATTTAGTTGTCAAATGGATTGACCTAAAGTTGTTCATAATGTCCCCTCATTCATTACTTGTATTACTAAATTGTATTTTTTCTCTTTTTTCTTGATAAATCTAGCTAGATGTTTATCAATTTTAGTCATCTTTTCAAAGAATTAAATTGTCTCTTGTTTACTTAATCTATTATTTGCTTTCTATTTCATTGACTTATATTTTTATTATTTCTTTTCTTTATTAATTTTGGTTTAATTTACCCTTCTTTTTTCATATGCTTAAAGTGGAAGCAGGGGATACTTATTTTAAATCTTCTTTCTTTTGAGCATTCAAAGCTCATATTTCACTCTAAGGACTACTTTGCCTAAATCCCGCATATTTGTATATGTTATGTTCTTTTCTCATTTGCTGCAAAATAATGTTTCTTATGTATCTTATGATTTTTCTATGGCCCATCAGTTATCTAGTAGTACATTTTTAAATTTCCATATGTTGTGGAATGTTGTAAGTAAGTATCTTCTTCTTGTTGATTTCTAACTTATATCCACTTTGCCCCAGGGTTTGGTCGACCTTGGTGAGTGATCCACATGTACTAGGTATGTATTGGGTGTAGTGATCTATCAATGTCAATTAAGTCAAGTTGGTTGATAGCAGGTTAGCTGAAACTATTGTTCAAATTATATATATATATATATATTTTCTTGTCTACCTATTCTTTCTGAAAATGGGATGTTAAGTCTCTGACATTAAAGTGGATTTGTTGATATTTTACTTTTGTTCTGACAAAATTAGTTTCATAAATTGGGATGTTTTGTTATTGGTTTCATATGTATTTAATATTTATATTTTCTTGATTAATAGATTCTTTTTTTCATTATGAAAGAATTCTTTTCTTGACATTGTTCTTGAAGTCCTCTTTGACTAATATTAATATAGCCACATCATTTTTCTTAATTCTTTTCATCCTTTTACTTTCTGCCTGTTTTTGTCTTTATGTTTAAAATGTGTGTTTTATAGAAAATCATAGACTTTGGGTCTTGCTTTTTTAAATGCAGTTTGAAAAACTATTCCTTGAGTTGAAGTGTCTGGTTTATTTATATCCAATGTAAATATGATAAGTTTGGATGTAATTCCAGCATCTAGGCATTTGATTTCTGTTTATCCCAATCATATTTTGTTCCTCTGCTCCCCCTTCCTTTGTATGGAAATAAAATATTTTTAGTATTCCATTTTATTTTCTCTAGTAAGTTTTTATCCATGCCTTTTTTGTTTTTTTAGTTCTTATTTAGAGACTGTAATGTGCATCTGTAACTTATCAATGTCTACATTCAAAAACTATTCTATTACTTGGCAATTTAGGAACAATTTAGAATGGTGATGTCTGTCCAATTACTCTTCTCTCTCGTTTGTGTTTGTTTCAATATTTTATTTCCATATATACTATCAAATGCATATTCTTTATTATTAATCTTACTTTAAAGAACTCATTGCTTTATAAGAAAAATTAATATATGTGTATAAAAATAGAATAATAAAAAAGCTCATTTTTTATTAAGGTATTTGTTCTTTCCAGTGTTTTTAATATCTTCCTGTAGATCTTGTTTTCTACCTGATATCATTTCCTTTTATTCTGATATAGCTGTTTTCCTCTACCTAATGTGCCTGTTTTGAAGATTTTCTCTTCTCTTTGGTTTTCAACTGTTATTGAAGCACCTAGGTGCATTTTTCCTACTATTTTTCATGAGTGGGATTCATTAAGGTTTTTGGGTTTCTTGATGTTTTTCATCAAGTTTGGGAAATTTTAGCCCATTGTTTCTTCCAATACTTTTCTGTCCCATTATCTCTCCCTTTTACTTCTGAGATTTGAGTCACATTTATGTCAAATTGGTTCGCATTGGTCCTCAGGTCATTTAAGCTTTTTTTCTCTTCATTCTTCAAATTGAATAAATTCTAATAATCTGTTTTCAAGTTTGCTAACCACTTTTCTGCTATTTCTAATCTTGAATCCAATGAATTTTTATTTCAGTTAATGTATTTTTCAATTATAAAATTTCTGTTTGATTTGTTTATAGTTTCCATTTCTCTCCTGACACTTCCCAACACTCTCTGATCACTTATTAAAACAATCTTTTCCTTTACATCTGTATTTGTTAATTACAATTCAGAGTCATCTTTAGTATTTTTCTATCCACTATTTTTCCCTCTTGAATATTGGTGACATTTTTGTTCCTTGCATATTTAGCATTTTTCTGCCATATATGTTGGGTTATACATTGTATAGCCTATGTATTATATCTTCCTTTAAAGAGTAGTAATTTTGTCTTATTAGTTAAATTATGGTCAGGTCACCTTGAAATTGTGGAGACCTGATTTTATATTTCATTAATGCTTGGCTGCTTCACTTTTGCCCTTAATCCAAGGCAAATCCCTTAGTTCTGTGAGGTAGTGTTTACTATTAAGTTGTGCTACTTCTGAAGTTTCCATTGAAAGCCTAAGGTGTTTATATATAACCTTTAACTTGGTTGTCATATTTCAAACTCTATATCCTTTTCATTGCACAGAAAGTGAGATACACATTCAACTGTTTTATCTTCAAGCTACTGTATTCTGCTGAGCTCCTTGGAGTCTTACCTACATGTATGTATTTAGGGGTCAGGTAAAGACTGATTTTGGGGGCTTCTACTTCTGAGTCTCCATTCTTGCAGACTGGAGAGTGCCATGGGGCAAAGTCATATAAATATAGAGATCTCACTAACTGCTTTACCCATTTTTCAAGGATTAAAACCTTACAGTGTCTACCTGCTTTTTCTGTTCTCCAGTGTCTTCAGAGAGTTATTTTTAATACTCATCCAGAGTTTATAGTTTTTGTATGTGGGAGCATTACTTGAATACAACCAAGGGACAGAAATTTTATGAACAACATTTTTCAAAATATAATCAGCTTTTTAAAAAAATAAGTTCATATATTTCAACACCTATCACCAAATAATGCTTCTAAGGATTTTAACAAAAGAAAAACTTGCTTAATTTTTAATGACTTTTTAAAAATTTTTCTAAATTAATTTTTAGTTTACTTGATAAAATATACCATTTAGAAACTTATAGTAGCATCTGTTTAAATGGTAAAATAGTAGAAATATTCCCATTAAAGAGTGCCTTGTAAAGTACAAATACAGTTAACATGGTAATTTAGTATGTTATTTGGATAGAGACTCAACCAACAAAAATCTAAAATTTTCTACAAACAGATACACCAACTTAGGACATATCATTTTTAAGGCTATGTCTATCATAGTACCAGCAAAATCTATAACATACTGAAAAGTTAATGTACTCCAAAATGTGCTAGACTTGGCTAAGAGAATATATAATATTTTATTTGAGGACATGAAAGACTTTCTGGAAAACTAGAGAAAATAATATATTTCTGCATGGGAAGACACAATCATGTAAAGATATGCCAATAAATTGTGTGTGTGTTTGTGTGTGTGTGTGTGTGCGTGTGTAATGGTACTGTTACAGGAATTAAATCAATCAATGAAAAAGAATAAAATCTAAAAATATATCTCTATACACGTGGAAACTAGTAAATGACAAAATGTTTTTCTAGCCATTTGAAAAGGATGAATTATTAAACGAGTGTTATTGGGAAACTGAGCTTTCTATTTGGGGAGAAAAAATTATATGCATGTGTCATACTATATATGAAAATTTACTCAAGTTTTGTTAAAGATGTAAAATTTAAAATGGTACAATAAAACATTGGGAATAAAACATATGAAGATAAAAAATAAAAGAGAGAAGCTCCCAAGTAAAGACCAGATAGATTTGACTGCACAAAAATGTAAAACTTTTGTGGAATGAAGGATACTGTATAAAAATACAAGAAAAGTGACACTGGGGAAAAAAGTTCCTGATTCCATATATACATATAAAATTATATATTTATAAATATTTATATGTAAAATTCCATATATATAAAATTCATATATATGTATAATTACATATGTATGTGATAAACTTTCAAGAGTTAGCATCCACACATAATTATAAAGGAATCTTAACTTCCCTATTCCCCCCAAAATAAAAACCCCCATGTAATATCATTTTTTGCCTACCAGACTGGCAACATATTTTTGAAAGAGAGATAATATCTGTCATTGACGAAGAGAAAGAAATTGGTACATTTATATATCATTAACAGAATTGTAAATTGTGACATTCTTTTGGTTGGCAATTAAGCAATATTTATAAAACATGAGATGTTCCTATCCTATGATGCATCCATTTCTCTTCTATCAATACTTACTTTGTGGATGAGAGCACTCATTACAACACTGGTTAATCAGGACAGTAGTTGGGAGGCACCTGTTTAGTAATACGCACTGCAAACATAAATTATGGTAAAGCAGACTATGCACTCTTATTTTAATAAAGTATTTCTTCATGTATTAACTTGGAAGGTATTCCATACCATATTAAGTGAATAAAAGTAATTCTGATACCCTGTGATCAAATGTATTTTTAAATCCATTCATGCATATGGACATTGACTTAAGCAGGACATGAGTATGTATATTGATATTCTTGTAATTGCACAAAAATAGATCTGTGAATGGCACTACTTCCGGGAAACAATTGAGAATGAAAAGAGAGCAAAGAAGTATCTGTTTCAAACCAACAGAAGATGTTCTTGAAATAAAGAATAATAAAACAAAGAAGCTAACTAAAACAAAGAAGCAAAAGAGGGAATCGCTCACTGAGAAACTAGCTCTTTGCAAATTCTCTGCTGTGACTCATCGTGCCCGGACGAAACTGACTTTGTAGCTTTATGCAATTTGCTCATTTTTCGGGGTACCTCGGGTAATTTTGCCTGAGATCCCTGGCTATGCATTTGATGAATAACTAGGTAAACAAATTAAAGTGCCCAATGGAGACAATTTATCCAGATTAATTCAGGGAAACGGATAGATAGTGCCTGCATCTACTTTATCCTTAACTTAAAAGTAGAACCTTTAAAAGACAGCAGTTGCCCTGGAATCATCTCCTAATGAAATGTGAAATCTAGGAATGTCATCTCCTTCTGTTAAATCTTAAGCATTGTCAAAAGCCGGTACTCCTTCCTCTGCTGAAGAGAACTGGTTACTGTAACAACCTCTGGGGCAGTGTTACTAACCACACAGGCAGAACAAACCCACTACCTCATCTGACAAACGTTTCTGTGTTCACAGTGTTATCAAGTAATTTAGAAGTGGACAGAAATGTGGTAAGAAAGGGAGAAATGAAAGAGATTTGAAATTAGATATTAATCCAGAAGGAAACTTAAAATAAAGGATGGAGGAAACCAACTAAACAGCTAGGGTAGCTCTCACCTCAGGCCTCAGGCCTCCTTTCTCTGCTGTGGGGCTGGCAAGATGGCAGTGCTACAGTTAGTCAGAGAGCCAGTTCTCATCCAACTAACAGTCTCCAACTAATTTTTCAGCTGTGGGTGAAATAAGGAGAGCTAACTACTGATGCCAGACAAAGCAATGAATAGAAATTTCCAGAAATGCACCCTGATTTCAAAATAAAGTCTACTGGGAAAGGTGAGAAAATGATTGGATCAAAAGAAATATAAATTTCGAATCCTTTGTGCTTACTTGCTGTAAAATGGATGTAACATTTCTCCTCCCTTCCTTATCACTGTGAGTATAAAGTTACATAATCTTCTTAGAAAGTGATTTAAAAGCTACTAAGATTTATAAAATATAAGTAATATTTCTTATTAATAAAATTTAAATGACCAAATATCTGGAATTGATTGAAAAGCTACTTTTTGTCAAAATGTTTTTAATATCGTTATTTCTCCTTTAACAACAAAAAAGTTTATATTTGAGACTCAAGACAATTAGAGTATCCTTCTAATACTTTTCAATAAATTTAAGATTGTGGGTAAAAAAATAAAAATGAATTAAATAGTATATCCAAGTATGGGTGGCTATAGTGAATTTTGAAAGAGTCTGAGTCTGAGATTGTCAAAAATATATTCTCCAAATATCAAAAGAAATAACCTTTGCTTAAACTCTCCCCAATATGGTGGTTAATCAGCAATCTATTAATTTTCAGAATTTAACTACGTTTAAAATGTTGAACTCCTGTTATACTGCTAAATATATTTCCCTCCACGTAAGAGTGTAATGACCTAAAACAGTTGTACTCATTTAAATGGAGCCATTTTTATAGCTGTGAGAGAGTAAGTATAAAAATGACAATCTCTCATTTTAGCCCAGCTTTTCTGAAACTAAAAAGGAGTCAAAATAGCATGTTTTAAGGAGAAACAAAAAGAGGTGTGACCACCTTTTCTCAACTGAGTTCACATACACCAAGTTCTCAACCATAATAGTATGTTTATAGCTAGCTGATAAACTTCTAAAAATAGAGATTTAAAAAGAGAAACGTTGGTAAGCTTTCACTCCTGAGCTGGATTATGTTCCTAGAAACACTTATCAGACTTCTTAAAAATCCTAAATGATTGTCCTATTTGTTAAAATAGAGGACACTATAAAAGAATGATAGTGGGGCTGGCCCTGTGGCTGAGTGGTTAAGTTCGTGCACTCTGCTTCCGCCACTCAGGGTTTCGTGGGTTCAGATCCTGGGTGCAGACATGGCACCACTCATCAGGCCATGCTGAGGCGGCACCCCACATGTCACAACTAGAAGGACCCACAACTAAAACTATACAAACTATGTACCAGGGGTCTTCGGGGAGAAAAAGGAAAAATAAAATCTAAAAAAAAAAAAAAATTAAAAGAATGCTAGAACATGGTAGAGTAGGTGTGAATGTGTAAGTTTAGAAGACGCATTTGGTTTTGTTGGGTTGAGTAACATCTATGATGAGCTTTATGAATCAGTATATTAACAAAGACAGAGTCTATAGAAAACTAGGAGAAGAAAGATACACAGCCCACAGCTCTGTCCCACAGCCTATCAGAACATTAGTTTCTCCAATAAGATAGCATCCTCTGTGGCTATGAAAACAATATCATGTTTCTAGACATTAGTAGATTTGATGTAGTCTTATCTTCGTAATAATGTTGAACATAATATTAGATATAAATAATTTTCTAATTATTCTATAAATAAAGATTTGTTTTGTTTTTTCTACTGAAAATTTTTCTGTCAGGAATTCTGTTGTTCATAAGTTTTGTTGTTGTTTGTTTTAACATTTTCTGAGGGAGATTCAAATCTGCATTTTGATCCTTGCTTTCACCGTAAAAAAGATGAATACATAGATTTTACTAAACTGAGAAAAATTGAGATTCTTATTGAATTAATGAGATTTGAGTCAACATTAGTGGAAAACATGAAAACGCTAGCTGAAAACGTGAAAACATGGCATTTTTAAGCTAATTTGATCAGAAGATAAAATATTTATGCAATGGTCCTAAGCCCTTTATCAATTTACCATTATCCATGTAAAAGTCTAAACTCCAGCTTGGCATTCAAAATGCTCTACTATTCATCACTGCCTCTCTCTTTTAATGTATTCCCATTATTTCTCTACAAAAATCACTCTAGCAGCCAAATCTACTAAATATCACCCATCCATACCAGCATCTATGTCTTTCTTCATTTAATTCCTGCTTGGAATACTCTTCTTTCTTTCTTCCTTTTTCTTTTTATTGAGGTCACGTTGGTTTATAACAATATGTAAATTTCAGGTGTACATCTTTATATTTCGGCTTCCATATAGACTGCATTGTGTTCACCACCCAGTCTGGTTGTCGTCAGTCACCATACCCCTTCTTCATTCTTCTTAGCCATACTTGACTGATCCCTCAAAAGCTAGCTCAAGTCCCTTCTTCATGCAGTTTGCCTGTTCAGTAATCTCTAAGTAATCTCTTCCTCAATCCAAACCTTTATATACCTAAGGTTTACTGCTCATTTGGCACATATTATGGGCTACTAAATAGTATTTGTCACTTATATGAATGTCCTTTCTCTTTAACCACATTGCACTAAGACCATAGAGAGCAGAATAAAAGAGTCACATAACTTTTGTAATTCCACAGGAACTAGTAGATTGTCTTGAACACAGTAATAACAGCAGTGATCACCAGATACATTTATGGACTTGTCATTACGTTTACTATGGAGGAAAGATATAGAACTGAGTTTAAACCCAGTCTTCACCATTTATTAGCTTTGAAGCTTTGATCAAGTTACTTAATATTTCTAAAACAGTATATTAAGGACTTTATAAGAGTTATCTATTGTTCAATATAAACTTGCATGATAGCTTCTATTATTAGCTGAATTTTAAGACCAAAGAAGCTGAAGCCTAAAAAGCTTACTTAAGGACAGAAGCTAGCAAATAGAGGGGCCAGGATGTCCCTGATTGAGATCCAGAGCTAAGGTCTTACCCAGAGAGAGACGTCAACTGACACAGAAAGACAACATGTTGGGTGTATATCTACCTAGCATTTTACCTGCTGGCAAAATGAATTTCAGGACTATTTGGGGGCTGACAGTAGGAGATGAGCCTTCCTAATTACAATAAGAACCAGCCACACGGGCTCAAAAGAATTTCTAACACTAACAGAAGGAACTGGTAAAGAACTACTTCCTATTTGGTCTACTGACAGCAAAGCTAAAAGCCCTGCTGTTCTCCCTCACGCTGGTAGACGGGATGCTGTTGGTTATATCAGCTCTCAAGTTTCCGCCAAGCAAGGAAGGTCCTGGCCTAATGGAGGAGCTCTAACAGTCAGCCAGCCACAATTACAAGGGTATTTGTTTTCAAACACAACTGGGCATTTGAAGTTGAAGCTGGTTTCCAATTAACCATTCCTAATTAAGGCAGAAAATATAAAGGAAGAACAAGGAAATATCTCAAGCACTTTTGCTTTTTAATAGGTTTGACCTTTCTAAGGTTGAATTTTGTGACAGGCTTTGCTGCAAGAAAACCTGAAAGAAATAAAACTGCAAAACTCTAAAAATAAGAACTACGAATTGTGATTTTTAAGGAGCTTAAGCCTCAATTCAGCTCAGATGTCCTAAGTACAAATACTTCTTAATTACCACCCCAGTACTCCCCAAACCATGCGAATAGATAGCCTCTATCTGCTGCCTCTCCCTCTCCTCACCAGTTCCACTCCTCACAGCTGCCTGATCCATTTTATCATAACCTCACTGCAAGTGTTAGGTTGCTAGTCATGGGTGCTTTCCTCTAGGGTAAAGCCAGCACTCTTCTAAGTGCTTGTACATGTTGATGCCTCATTTGCATTAAAGGCTAATGACCAGCCAGTGTATTATAGGAAGGAAGGAATTAGGAAGACCTGCTTTAAATCCTATAGCTCCGCAGGAAATTTGTTATAAGATCTTGCCTAAGTAACAACGTTTCTTGATCTCAGTCTTCTCATTTATGAAATAAAACTCTTTTTCTGGATTACAGCCAAGCATTAAACTCTAATTTTGTGCCAGTAAATCTACCTATTATGCATAACTTTCATAATAGTAATCTTCTGCTTGTCTTCTTTCTCTGTCTGGCATTAATTTATTTGTCTTTCTTGGTTTTTAGCTGCCATTATCACCTGAGCTGATTTTCAAGCCTTCTCTATTCTTTCACTATTTTCACTCTTATTCATTTTCCTTCTACATTCACTCATTCATGGGATTTCAACTGTCAAATATTTGACACTGAATACTAAATTTTCAATTGCCTATTATATAATCATTATGCCATATCATTTTTCCAGGTCATTTATGTTAGCATTAGAGATCATAGACCCTACAGTAAGGCATTTTCTTATTTCTCGAATTCCGGAGTTTCTCAATCTTGGAGTCACAGTAGACTCTTTCTTCAACACCGCTATAGTTAATTCACAGCTAAACGTTATTATTCTCTCTACAAGCTTTCATTACAAGGTTTGAAACCACCTGTATCAACATAACACAACTATCGGGACTGAGAACTGACACCACCCATTTCAACAGGACTTGGCTGTTTGTTCATAGGAATATTTGCCCAGGAATATAAGACTATAATTCAATAGACTAGATATGAAATTTTAATATCCAGTAGGGACCTACTGACACCTATAACTGTCAGCCCTCTCTTCTAATTTACTCTTCACATGGTTGCTGGACCAAACTCGCTTTAAAAAATGTTTTTGGGGGGCCAGTCCCGTGGCTGAGTGGTTAAGTTCACGCACTGTGCTGTCTCAGCCCAGGGTTTCACCGGTTCGAATCCTGGGCGTGGACATGGCACCGCTCAGCAGGCCATGCTGAGGCAGCATCCCACATGCCACAACTAGAAGAACCCACAACTAAGAATATACGGCTATGTACCGGGAGGCTTTGGGGAGAAAAAGGAAAAAATAATAAAATCTTTTAAAAAAAAAAGTTTTTGGAATGTACACACACTCTAAAGTCCAAAGGGAAGTTTTAAATCTGCAGAGCCAACTTTCTAACATATAGTTTTGAAGCCCTTCTCATCAACCAACCTATTTTAACTCTGTTAGGCGGTTAATTTTAGACCCCTTTTCTCAGTGTTCTCTTACTTATATGAGAGTCTTTCCCTGTGGGTACTTCATTTGCAGCACTTAATTGTCAGCACTTACTCACCAATCTGTAATTTTTTCTTTTACTGGGAACTCTGACCTACCCATGACCACCCATCCACACTTGACACTTCCTTTGCAGATAGTTTTGTTAAAGTGTGTTCCAGAGCTTGTTCCTTCTCTTTGGCAGAGTAAGTGATCCTCATTAAACATTCCATCTTTCCCTCACGTTTCCCCACCCCTTTGCAGTTAGGAAGGGCCATGTGACTAGTTCTGGCTAATGGGCTGGGGAATAAATGATACGTGTCACTGCTGAGCAAAGGCATGGAAGAGTTGGAGCTCAACCTTCCAGCTGTCTTTTCTACTAGAAGGCTGCATGTGCCACATGGCACAGCTACACAATCATGGCGTCTCCATCAGCCTGGGTTCTCTAGTGACGTTACAGGGCAAATCTCATAAATGGCCTAAACTGGACACATAGTGAGAGCAAAAACAAACCTTTGTGTGTTAAGCCACTGAGGTTCTATCATCTGTACTTAAACAACACAGTTGTCAAATTTAGTCAAATGACTTTTGATAAAGGACTATTTCTCCAATTGATTTTATGGTTCCCTCCACAGTATACTGTATAGATTTCCACACAAATGTTATAGTCAACTAATACTTTTGACTGTATGGTTTTTGTTGTTTTGTATTTAATTTTTCCTAAACATAAGTGACGCTGGAAATTATAATGCAATAGAAATGAAATCAATGATAATGATTAGAACTCTTCCTCATACTGTTCTAAATGTTGCATTTCAGAGATTTGAAAAATCAATTTTAAAGTTTTTAAGAAAGAGAGTTATCTAGGTGTATGTGTTAGGGATTCATCAGGGAAGCAAACTCCTATGAATTACGTGAAAAGAGATTTATTATAGAAATTGGATCTTACACAGTTGGAGGAGGCAGTGGGTAAAGGAAGGTTTGAAAGGGGGAGAAGGAGAATCAGAGTTGACGCCTACCAGTCAGTCAGAAAAGCCAGGAAGCACAGCCCCTGAGGTAGAACTGCCAAGGGCAAGCTGGCGGAGAAGTCTATGGGAAACTGCTGCTGTTATGGGTTTTCAGTCGGTGGGCTAGCGATGAGCTTGGGGCCGCTGTTGGTCAACAGATCAGCAGTTAGGTGAAAGCTGGACATGGAGCGGGAGGAGAAGCTTAATCTCTTACTGCTTGTGTATCTGTCTTTTCCCCATACCTAATAAGAGATTAGGTTTCTGCCAGGCCAATAAGGAATCTTCAAGCCAAAACTGCAAGTGAAAGCATTCCCATGTCTCACAGCAATGGGTCTGCATTAGCAGCCCTGCCAAGCTCAGTCTCCACTAGGAGCAGCTGGAGGAAAGTGTGGCCTTGGCATTGACCCAGAGGGGGATCCAGGAGCACAGCAGCTGAGGCTCCATTCAATTATATTCCCTGCAGTAAGGTTTGCCATTTCACTTCCACTTTCCAAATCTCACACAAATTCCCTTTTCAACCAAAATAATCCCAAACCATACAAAGAAGGGGATTTGAAGTGCAGAAGGAGGCTGGGCCTTCAAATAAAGAGAAGTTTAAGTGAGAGTAGTCAGCCTGAGGGCAAAGAGTAGTGGGTTAGAGATGACCACAAATTCTGTACTGCTTCTCCATCAATGGGTAGAGGCTATCTCCCCTCCCCTTGAATCACTGTTGGGCTTGGAGACACACTGGTTTGGAGCAGAAGGGAAGCTATGCCTGTTCCTGGCCTAGTTCTTAAGAGACCTTGCAGGGAATATAATTGAATGGAGCCTCAGCTGCTGTGCTCCTGGATCCACCTCTGGGTCAATGCCAAGGCCACACTTTCCTCCAGCTGCTCCTAGTGGAGACTGAGCTTGGCAGGGCTGCTAATGCAGACCCATTGCTGTGAGACATGGGAATGCTTTCACTTGCAGTTTTGGCTTGAAGATTCCTTATTGGCCCAGCAGAAACGTTCTCGGAACTGTGCTAAGATCTGAAATTCCTTTTACCCAACGCTTCTTTCTTCCCTCCCTTTCACAAGGGGCAGACCTCTCATGGCTTCCTTTCCATTTACCCTTCTTAGCCATTTCTGCCAAAAAATATCTTGTGCGTCTAATCCCACATTGGTATCAGATTCGTGGAAGACCTGAATTAACATAAGCTGTTCGTTATACAGCAACAAATCACTGAAACACAATTGAGCATTCTTCCACATTTGTCTAAGACAGACCTCATATGATGTAATTAGATTCTACTTAATAAAGATATTTTTACAAAATACTCAATTATTAATGGTTATTCCTCTATGTCCTTTTTATATAAATCACAAATTAGGAAAAAAATACTATTTGGCCAGGCCAGGCATTCTTTATTATTATTTTTTTTGATAGTATGATGGGTATTTTCAAAGAAATACCACGTTCTCATAAAAATGTAGTCTTCAGATTTACCTGCTTACAATGAGCAATCAACAAATCCTTTCTGAATGCCCTATGTATGAGAGGTAAAATAGCCCAGGAGAAAACAAATTGATAAGATAATGATTGTATCTTCAAGAAAGTCTATTCTACTATGGAGAAAACAAATACCCAAATACAATCAACAGTACCATGAAGTTAACGCCTGGTGGGATTGCTCTCTTCATCTGTTCATTACTGGAATAGACAAGCCAGTCATTAACTCCAGGAACGGTCACATTTGGCTATGGTTTATAGAAAGTTTGGTGTGTAACAGAAGATAAAGAACCAGCAAAGAAGACAAAAATGAAAACAAAAAAGAGGGGCCGGCTCCTTGGCCGAGTGGTTAAGTTTGCGCGCTCCGCTGCGGCGGCCCAGGGTTCAGATTCCCGGCGCAGACATGGCGCCGCTCGTCAGGCCACGTTGAGGCGGTGTCCCACATCCCACAACTAGAAGGACATGCAACTAAGATATACAACTGTGTACGGGGGCGGGGGGGGGGGGGGTTGGGGAGATAAAGCAGAAAAAAAATTTAAAAAGATTGGCAACAGTTGTTAGCCCAGGTGCCAATCTTTAAAAAAAGAAAGGAAGATTGGCAACAGTTGTTAGCCCAGGTGCCAACTTTAAAAAAAAAAAAAAAAAAAAGAAAACAAAAAAGAGCTAATTCCAGACTCAGGGAGAACTAGAACGGTTCATGGAAAAGAAATGGGACACTAAATGCAAGCTAGGCTTTTTCACACTAGCAGACTAATTTGATCCTTAAAAAAAGTTAGCAAAGTAGAGAACTATATAGGGACCTTGATGCTTAGAGAGCTTTAGAATCTGGAGCATCAAGTATCTTCACACGGCAGAGCAAGGATGCAATACCACTTCTGTCTAATTTATTTAAACACGGTAACTTGCTGGAATTCAGAGAATGAGAAAGAAAATTTGAAGCCACACAGACTAGGAAAGAAAGAAAACAAAGAAAGCAATTACATTTAGCAAGTAGGAGTTCATTTGGAAACTTCAAGATTGCAAATTCGTAGAGTGAGAAATCCCATTTCAAGGAGTATGTAACCAAGCAACCACAATAAAACTCTTCAAAAAAATAGATTTTGAATTTCAGCATAAGTCGTTTTTTCTTAGTTTTCCATTTTCCTTCTAATTCCTGGCTGGTGGAAAGTGGAAAAGTCTTTAAATTCTCCAATCAGATCCTTGGGCCACTTTCAAAAGAGAAAGGCTTATTTAACCAGGCAAATGAGCCCAATGAGGTATTTTAACTTAAGAATAATATCATTGTTTACTGAATAGTGTAATGTGTCAGAAAATGTTTTCCATGTACTATCTCATTGAATCGTTCCAAAAAGGTGAGCAGTAGGCACTACTTTAAATCCATTTTGTAGACGAGGACTCTGATCCACAAAGGTTAAGTGAAATTGTCCAAATTCACACAGCCTGCAAGTAGCGAAGTCAAGCTTCAAACCTACGCAAAAGTCTGGTGTCCACATCCTTCCGTTTATAATTTAACTGATGTTTTGAAACTGTATTTGCTTATTTTTTGAAAAACTTTTATAATCACATGGTTCAAATTCCAAATGTTAACACTCAATGTTAGCAGATTCTGTGTCCTAAAAACATTATGTGCATAACTAAGCAAAAAATTTACATATGTATGTGTATATAAAATGCCTCCTTTTTAAGCACAAACTATCACACAATATACACCCCTCTACAATTTGCTTTTATAAAAAATGTTACTAATTTTCAATGTCAGCTTAGAAAACATTCCTTGGTCTCTTCTTATGACTATGTAGTCTTTACATGGGTGTGACACAATTTGTTAACCAGTCCACTATTGATGGGCATTTGAGTTATTCCCAGTCATTTGCTATCACTACCAATGCTACAATGAATAACCTCGTCCTTACCTCTTCTTACATTTCTTCTGGACCCCTCAGCATTATTCCTGCACCGTGCTGCCTCTCTGAGGAAGCCAAGTTATCATTCTTGGCAATTATGACTCTGAGATTTTTTTTTTGTAAAAGTAAGTACATTTTGAGGCACGTCAATTTCTCACTGTAGTATTTTCCACTAGGCAAGGAGGTCTAAATGTGAATGTTCAGCTCAGAGCATTTGTTAAACCAACAGAATGAGTAGGGGGGGATGATGTTAGAAAAAATGGTGAATAGGGTTTGAGGGCAATTAGGAGTGACAATCAAGTACAGCCATCAAAAGGTCTTTTTTAAATAATGACTTTACTCATATTTTAGGGAAAACTGTAGCACTGTTCTCTAGAGACTAACATCCCACAAATTTATATATCAGCTAATATACTGCATGTGCATTACCAGCTAATTCTCTCACCAAACATTTACCTGATGGCTAGACACGCTTTAAAGAGCTCTGGAAGCTAGAATAATTAGGCCTACAGGTTATATTTTTTCTCCCCCTCATTAATTACTTACTTGGAGAGTCAACTCATGAAACTGCACAACTATCTTCAGCAAATCTATTTTATTTTGAGCTCTTTGGAGGATGCTTGTTATATAAACTTCCAGTAATGTTATGAATGATACTATTCTTCTCACTAACAAGAGTCTTGGAAAGTTTAATGCTTCTATTTTAAAGATATTTACTAATCGTATCTGCTCTGATCATTTGTTATTCCTGGTTCCTTCTTTCTGATTATGCCAATTCTATTCCAATGCAATCTTATCTCACTCTAATCAGAAGAACAAGTTTGCTTAGAGCTCTTTAAAGTCAGGTCAGCAGAGTGAAACCCTTATATATTAAGTTAGAGGCTTAGAGGTTGTTCAATAAATGCTATTGCTGTGATCATGATAAAATGAATTTTCCCAAGATAAGTAGGAATTAAGACAGAGGAGACTTTAGCCTTAGATTTCTCATCTTCTCTTAACTCTTGTTGATCCCAGGTTGAGCAGACTACAATTCTTTACTCAAAGCATCAGTAAGAAAAGTTTCATTGTTATATATCTTGGTTTAGAGCTCTTCATGACATACAAATGATATAATGAAAATATTTCTTAGACAGACTAATTTACATCTAGCTGTTGCCTCAATTAAATAATTAGGAAGACATTATTGAATGAAGCTATAATCTAATTGATAAAAGAGTAGAAGCTATTTCTAAAGTGTAGGTGAACACAAAAAATATATACTACCTTGCTCAAGAAAGCAGAATCATTCAGTTATGAATTCATTAATCAAACATTCATTGTGAGCCTCCTTTGTGCCACATAGGAGGATAGGAGCTGATGATGACTAAAGGATGAGCCCTGTTTCTGTCTAGTAGGAGACACATATATAAACAAAAAAATGTCATAGAATAGTATAGCTATAATAATAAGAAGAAGAATTTTCAAAACTAACAGCTAGAATGGCCAGCAGGTTTCATTTCATCTGCCAAAGCTCCTAGGTTGGTCTTAGCTTCTGGAGCATGATTTAGAAGGGTTGAAACTGAGTCAGAGACATGATCAATTGGCAATGGCTGCCATGGATACTGGATGGAAAGAGACAGTCTGCATGTGGTCTATTTGCTGTCTCTGCTGCGCGGTGTAGAAGAGGTGAACACAGATGATGGTGATGATCCCAGGTTTTAGAGATGAGTTGACATCTTTGAATAGCCTTGAAAATTAGATCAAAATATGGAGAAGGTGGTGAAGGGCAGTCAAAGCAGAGGGAAAAGTATGAAAAAAGGCAAAAGTTATAAAATCAGCCTCAGCGTTAAGTTCAGCACTCTCCGGAACTAGAAAGTGGGTTGGAAGGGAAGCAGGGTGAGCGACAGACTAGAGAGTTTTACAGGAGTCAGTCATCACAGATCCCTTTCATACGTGCGGAAAATTTGGAACATAATCCCCAGGCCAGTATTTCGGAAACAGTAGTTCACAGAACATCTGTATCAGAGTTATCTGAGATGGTTTGTAAAGCAACCAACTCAGAATATCTGAATATGGGGCTGAGAATCTTCATTTTTAACAAGCTTTCTAGGTGATTAAAATTTGGGATCCCACATTGGGAAACTATTATAGCATGAGAATAAGACTCTTCAGGCAGTTTCCACACTGAGCAGTTAACTCAGTTTGCTCACAAACGTTCCCCACTGTAGAAGCGGGCCAGGCTAGTGTTCACCAGCACCTGCATCCACAGCCGCCCAGAATCTCCTGCACAGGACAGGCTGTGGTAGTATTTCCAGCTCATCAATTTTAGTTAAGTGAATTTTAGCTAAGAATCTTTAGTGTAGTGGGCAAATTCTAACACTGGAATCTAATTGTAATTGGAAATAAATACTCAGTTTAATTTGAGCTTTTTTCAATAAATTGGAACAAAAGAAGATATTTTGCCCTAGTTGGAATCATATTCTCAGCTTTGGGGAGAAAAAGCTTTAGAGAGAGAATAACTCATTGTCTTCACAATGGTCCAGATTACAGCTAGGTTTGCAAAGAGTTGCCTACTTTCAGCTACAATGTTTCCTGGTTTATTATAGAAAACAGAAAAAAGCAACTGCTATGTCATGGAAACCCCCAGCTCATTACATCGCTGTTAAGAAGCCCACAAATAATTCAGTTAGTTCTCTATTTACATGCAGATATAGTACACTGTGCAGTAGTTCTCTTTTGTTGTTGTTTTAACAAACCTTGTAAAATATGACCTGAGACTTTGGATAGAGAAAAGAAAATCCTGAGAGTTGGGATTTGACCACTGTATAAAATTATTATTGTTGTTATTTTTTAATTCGTATATTCTGGAAGATATTCATTCACTTCACAACATTTATCAACACTGGTTCATTCATTCACTCATTTATCCAAAGAACATTGCCATGTGGCTAGGTATTAGGGCTAATATGGTGGGCAAGAAACAAACAGGTTTCCTGCCCTTGTGGAACTCGGGGTCCAGTGGAGGGGGTAGCTCTTATTCAAATGATCAACCAAATAGGAGTCTAGTTTCAACTATAATAAATGCTTTGAAAGGAAGTCACATCATGCCACGGGAGCATCAAATGATGGAAACGCAGCACATTTTTAGGGTTAAGGAAAAATTCCCTAGAGAGTGACGCAATTTTGAGTTGTGAACTAAGGGGAAATAATTATGAATTTGGAAGATGGGAGTGGGTTCCAGGTAAAGGGCACTTTCTATTTGCAGGTCAGGAGGATGACAAGTTTAGAGAACAATAAATTTTGGTTGGGGAAGAGGAAGGGCTTATACAATTGGAGGACCAAGAGTTATGCAGGGCCTAGGCAATGCAAAGTCTTGAGGCATGTAAAGTATTTAGGCCTTTTATTCAAGCACTTGATAAGATCAGTTAACACTTATTAACTATATACCACATGGTAGGCTCTATGAGTTTATTTTACATGAATGCCTGTAGGATATGCTGTAACACCACTCCGCTTCAGGATTGAGACACTCATTCCCCTCAGCTGCATGGAGTGTCACTGTTGAAACAGCCTAGTCTCTCCTCGTGAATTGCCCTTGACTAAAGCAGTTGCCTGCTCTAAGATTATACCCGTTCCCTGGGGCAACCCTCGCCCAAGGACTGGTTGATGCTAGTGTACAAAGGCCTCCCCCCTTCACTATCTTGAAGTGAAAACATATTTTTGGAAAATAATGATGCATTGTTATATAAAATCTCTCATTGGATCATTTCATAACACTCTTTGGCTATTGAACTATCAGAGTAAACATGATCATAAAATATGTAACATCATATCAACATGTATACTGCTTTGACTCCTCAAATACAAGGAAAATAGTATATTTACAATATGAAATAAAATAAAAAATAGTGCATAATAAAATAATCAGATGGACTTGTAATTGGTCAAGTCTGTCGAAAGAAACAAGTAGAATTTGTGCAGATTAATTTATTGATCAATAAACAATTCATAAAATGCCAAATTAAAAAGCAGATGTTTATCTATTCTTATCTCCTCTACACCTTTGCATCATTTGACATGCTGAGCCCCCCCTTCTCCTTTAAACTCTGTTCCCCTGCCTTCAGGATGTTATGTCATCTCAAACTTTTCTAGCCATTGCTTTTCTGTCTCTTTTAAAGATTCTTCTTCACGTGCCCACCCTTGAAAATTTGTCATGCAATTCAAAGCTCAGATCTTGTCCTATTGCTCTTTTCACTCTATTCTCATAATTTCACCCATTTTTGTGATTTAGCTACCACATAAATGATGATTTTCACATCTCTTTTTTAATCCCAAACTTATTTCCCATGTGTATCTTCGGATATCTGCTGCACAATTTCAAAACTGATGTGAAATCTGAAGGAAACCAAAATGAAAACCCTACACTGAAATCTTAATTTTTTTTCCTAAAGTTGTTGCTTCCTCCAACTTCTCTATCTCAATTTATAGCTGATTGCATTGAAGTCCTGTGAATTTTACATCCTAAATATTTCTAAAGTCAGTCCACTATTTTAGATTCAAGCCTCCACTTGGCAAAAGCAGGTTTTCTTTATTTCTTATTCATATTTATACCTCTGACCTTATCTCCCTCAAATTCATATTCCACCCTACAGCCCGAGTGACCCATGGAAGATTCAAATTCAATGTGTCATTTCCCAAATAATAATCCTGCAGTGCTTTCTTATTTTCCACAAATTCCAAAATCCTTAGGCTGGCACACAATTTTTTGAAGATGTGGCCCCTGATTTCCTTTCTAGGACTAGATCTTACCTTCATTTAAATGATTCACGGAGAACTTTGTATGGTATTTAGCAGTGCTCAAAATATATTCAAAAATGACCAAATGAGTGAATGAATGAATGTTAGAAATGCTGTAATATACTGTTGTGTATGACTGGACAAAGAGATCTGTGGGCAACAAAGGGAGATCGTGAAGTAAAACACCAACAGCGTCAACAGATAAGCAGCGTGGTGGCTAATAAAACAGCTGATGCAGGGGTCTGAACGCATGTGCCTCACCACTGAGACAACTGACACGCCCTGATTTGCATCTGTCTACTCCAGGACTACATGCAAAAGAATATTCCTCAGAACAATGGGCATTGAAAATTCTGTATTCTATAACACCATTCCTATTTTAGTACTCCTTACCTGTTTTGAATTACAGACCTTGTTTATGGCAATTCAATGAATGTTAAAGGCACTTTTAGATGGAAAGTGTATAACAACTTGCATTCAGAAATTTTTACATAAAATTTCAGTGGCTTTGCTGAGCTTGACTTAAAAATTCTTCCTATAATTAATCTTTAGCTTTCCTAATGCTTTATTAGGTGAAGCTTAAAAGTTACATCAAGAAAAATTTCAATAGTATTATATATTCTATTAGAATAGAGGATAAATGATTGGTTTAGAATAATATGTCGACTAAAAATTAATTTTATTGATGCAATATACCTACGATTTTTGTTATTCAGTTAAAAAACATATGTATCCAGGGGGCTGGCCCCGTGGCCGAGTGGTTAAGTTCGCGCGCTCCGCTGCAGGCGGCCCAGTGTTTCGTTTGTTCGAATCCTGGGCGCGGACATGGCACTGCTCATCAGACCACGCTGAGGCAGCATCCCACATGCCACAACTAGAAGGACCCACAACAAAGAATACACAACTATGTACTGGGGGGCTTTGGGGAGAAAAAGGAAAAGAATAGAATATTAAAAAAAAAAAAAAATGTGTCCATATGCTTTTAGTCCCAGAGATGCCTATTGCTGAAGTAGAAGCACACATGATGTACGAACACAGGACTATAGCTACAGAAATAAATGCGAAATTCAAAAACCAGAACTATTCACATTTCATCTAAAATATCCAGATGGTTAAATCATTCATGCTTTAATTTTTAAAATATATTTATCTGGACTTTCGATTTTATTTTTCCCTTTGCATCTCAGAATTTAGAACACACATACAAGACAAAAACACCACGCTTTGGCATTACTTGGTATTTCATTAGTTAAAAGATAAGCATTGTCATTCACTTTTTCAGCCCCATAGGCAAATATTACACTATTTAAGGAAAAGAGAATGAAGAGCTGAGCAATAAGTGAGTGATTCAGAGCCGTATAAATACCCCTCCTGGAGTATTCAAACTCTTATCCTTCATCAAACTCAGGATTGAGAGTCAGAATTATATGGATGCTTTCCCCATCTTGCCGCTTTGCCATCTGTCCTAAAGTAATCATTATTTTTTTCCAACAATCACATTGTGGAATCTGCGTTAAGGAACAAACTACTCCTTGGAACAATTAGGCTGGCATTGAGGCTGTTGGCCCAGCAGAGCACATTATTCACAAATGCCACATGTTCCACGTATGTTAATAAAACTAAAACTCTATAGCTTTTTTTTTTTTTTTGAAGAAAGTTAGCCCTGAGCTAACATCTGTTGCCAATCCTCCTTTTTGTTTGCCTTTTGCTGAGGAAGACTGGTCCTGAGCTAATATCCATGCCTGTCTTCCTCTACCTTATATGTGGGGTGCCTGCCACAGCATGGCTTGCCAAGCAGTGCCAGGTCCACACCCGGGATCTGAACCAGTGAACCCCAGGCCACCGAAGCAGTACGTGCAAACTTAACCACTGCACCACCAGGCCAGCGCCCTAAAAGTCTATAGTTTTACCCTGGTTTGATTGCTTAGAATGAAAGACTAGTAAATCAGGTAAATCGAGCCAAATATCAATTTTAGGTAAGGAGCCAAAGCAAGACCTTTCAAAGTCTTAATTGTGGGCAGCAACTGGAGAATTAGATCCTTTCAGTTTACTGAGATGTTCATTGACCACAGCTCTGTGTAAAGCTCCCCGTTTGATCCTCATTCTTTTCCTTTGCACGCTGCTGTCAGCAATTACAGACACCTGCTGAAAGGGTTCACAACCACTGAAATGAGTGAGAGATTTTATGTGTTTGACAGTCTAATAATGTCACGTCCTACTAACTCTCCCTAAGAATTGGAATAATTTTAAATGATATGGGTACTAGGTAATAGTATCAGATCAGTGCCCTCTTTATTCGTTTGTTCAATAGCCTGCAGTCAATACCTGTACTAGTGTATGTGATCATTATGAAGAGCTCTGAAAAAAAGGCATGTTTAAGCAATTGGGAGATGGCTGTGCTTGTGTGTTGTTAAGCAGTAACAGAGAGAATCAAAGTAGTAGACTTCACAGAGCTACTGTTATTGTACTTTCCGGTGTATCATTTACTTCTTTTGCTTACATTCGGTTTCTTTCTTTGGGGCAGTAAGTAAATGTAAAAGACATATGACAAACAAAGGTTATTTCCTATACCTAAAATTCCTATGAATTCTTTTTCTTAAAAGACGCAAAATATTTCATCATGACTTTTCATGCTCTTAATTGCTAACAGAAATATCTGGGATCTTTCTGAACATCAGGTCAGGATGGAAGCAACGGTGAGTTGACCTATGTCACATTCACACTACTTTATCACCTGCAGATCCCTTTTTGTCTATGCAGAAAGGTAGGGTGTTCTTCTAAATCAAATACAATATTGTAGTAGGCAGAATAAAGAACTAGAAAGAAAGTTTTCATACTGTATTTGTAGGAAAAATGGAAATCTTCTATCTTTCAAAGAAAAGTAGTTAGGAACTTCATTTTACAAAAATAATCCCTCAAATTATTATTTTATTAATAACAATTATCTTCCTATGAAATAGAAGCAAAATCTAATATCTTTTCTAATAAGCACACTTTTCCAAGGTTACATTAAAAATACTGTCAAATATGGGTGAGATAAACTTTACACTCATTAGGATGGCTGTTATAAAAACATAGAAAATAAGTGTTGGCCAGGATGTAGAGAAACTGGAACCCTTGTGCACTGATAGTGTGAATGCAAAATGGCACATCTACTTTGGGAAACAATATGGAAGTTCCTGAAAAAGTTAAAAAATAGAGTTACTATGTGATCCAGCAATTCTACCTCTAGGCATGTATTCAAAGGGATTGAAAGCAGGGACTAAATCCATGCTCATAGCAGCATTATTCACAATAGCCATAGGAGGAAGCAATCCAAGTGTCCATCAACAGAGGAATAGATAACAAAATGTGGCATGTACAATGGAATATTATCCAGCCTTAAAAAGGAAGGAAATTCTGACAAATGCTAGAGATGAACCTTAAAGACATTACGCCAAGTGAAATAAACCAATCACAAAAGGACAAATAATATATGATTCCGTTTATATGAAGTACTTAAAGTAGTGAAATTCATAGAGACAGAAAGTAGAATGGTGGTGGCTAGGGACTGGAGGAGGGGGGATGGGGAGTTATTGTTTAAGAGAGTTTCAGATTTCCAAGACGAAAAGAGTTCTGATGAAAAGGATGACGGTGCAAGTTGTATAACGGTGTGATTACACTTAATACTGCTGAATTGTAAACTTAAAAATGGTTAAAATAGTAAATTTTGTTACATATATTTTACAATTTTAAAAACTAAAAAAAAAAATTTTTAAAATGTAGGTGAAATAAGACTTAAAATATGTGTTCTGGGGCCAGTTCAGTGGCATGGTGTTTAAGTTTGCACACGTCACTTTGGTGGCCCAGAGGTTGGTGGGTTTGGATCCCGGGTGCGGGCCTAAACATGGCTCATTGGGTCATGCTGTGGTGGCTTCCCACGTACAAAATGGAGGAAGATTGGCACAGGTGTTAGCTCAGGACCAAACTTCCTCACCAAAAAAATCCCTATTCTTTCTTATCAAGTACCTATATGACCCAAATGTGATTGTTGAATTTTCTGTTACTATTTTGTGTTTATAACTAAAGTAACATAATTGAAAATGTAGTCACCTTGCTTCCACAGGTTTACAATTGCCTTGCACTTTCTCTGTTCCACTTGCCTGCCTTTCTCCCCAGTTTTGACAGCTACTGGAACCTCTATGGACATAATCAAAATAAGAAATCCAGCTTCCGTGATGAGTGGCTTCCAGGTAAGACTGTGTGCCTGATCAGCTAAATCATCAGGCAGGCTCAGATTCCTGAAAATGGAGAAATAGATTGCTATTAAAAATTAAAAATTAGAGAAACCAATCCATTTGAAAACATGGTAGTAAATGTGTTACATACATAAGGGAAAATTATCTGGAAATATAAAACCAAATGTTAATAGTAGCTATGAAATTTTGTTCTTTTGAATTATGTATATGTTCAATTTTGTTCATAATGAGCATTGTATAATAGACAGTTGAAAGAAGAAAATAAGAAGCAGAAGAAAAAGAAAAAAGAAAATGTAGTTGCTTCTTCTATTTCCAGATGCTAATATCCTGATAAACATGGATTGTTTGGGAATGGTATCTCACTCAGGCATTTTATGACCCTATTTCCCAACTCAAGGAGTTTCCTTTATGAAACACTATCCTCCATCCGAGTTAACAGGGAGCTTTATTTAGTGCCATCTGCAGACTTAATTAATGTATGTTTACCTTCTTTTTTGGGTGATTAATGTGAGAGATGTTACATGTGAGCTTTCACACCGATTTCTTTAGCATTCCTCTTGATAGTTTCTCTTTATTCATTAAGAATGATCATTACCCTCTAACTTTTTCTTTATACCTCAGCTAGCTTTTAATCCATAGGTCTGTTTCAGAGGAATATTGACAGGACTTCTCTGAGAGATAATGAGACTGTTTAACATCTTCACAATTACTGTGTGATACCCTCTTAAAAATGCATTGTGTAGATGACACTAATACCACAGGCACGTTGAATCTTTTTACTTTTTTTTTTTTTTTTTGAGGAAGATTAGCCCTGAACTAACATCTACTGCGAATCCTCCTCCTTTTGCTGAGGAAGCCTGGCCCTGAGCTAACATCTGTGCCCAACCTCCTCTACTTTATATGCGGGATGCCTGCCTTAGCACTGCTTGACAAGCGACGCATAGGTCCGCACCCAGGATCACAACTGGCAAACCCCGGGCTGTCAAAGCAGGACGTGGGAACTTCACCGCCGTGCCACTGGCCAGCCCCTTTTTACGTCATGTTTTTAATACAGGTCCTATGCCCAGCCACCCGACCCTTATCGCAACTATGGTTCTCTCCTGACAGGTAAGTCAGAGAATTCCAAGGCTGTTCTGAGGAGTGTAATATAGACAAAACCCAAGAATGGATGTTGCTCTGCTCCTCTGACTTGCCTTGAAATGTCACAATCAGTCCCTGAGTTAAACTGCTCCTGAGGGGGGCTGATGCTGAACATTCCAGAGAATCATAGTATCTGTTAAGCTGGATTTGTTGAGGCTAACAATACATAGTGGATCTAAACTTGGTTTTGAGAAACTGCACTGAGGCTGCCTGTAGACACAAGGCATTTGAGAAATAAAACAGTATTAAACAACTTGAATAGTGCTTTTAATTACTTGTATTTCTTAGTTCTCATTAGTGTAGGCAATTAGGCTTTTTTCCAGCATGAAAATAAATCAATCCAGTCTCTTACATTCAGTATTTTTAAAACAAAGAATGATTTCATATTCCAAACCCTTTTTTTAAACCAAAAATCACACAGTAGTTGTCATTGTCTTTAAGACCAAATACCATCAGACAGTTTTTATCTTTTTAATGCCCACTATTTATATTGCACTTAGATTTTTCAGGGCTTTCTCTGTGCTGAATTGTCAAGGATGAAAATTCATCTCTAATATTCTTCCATTTTCTAAAACTGCTCCTTGTTCCTTTAAGATATCCCATAGAGGGACCCTGAGAATAGTGAGGTCATTTTGCCACACAGGCCCTGGCTGGCCCGTCCACCCAGACATCTCTCCATGTTCTAGATCTTGGCTACTTATTTTCCAAACTTCAATGTAAACATAACTTTTCTGTGTCTCATTCTCTTAATTCCATGTTTCAGTGAAAACTAGCTAATCTGAAAACTAGGTAATCTGAAAACTAGCTAATCCAAATGCTGCTTAGTTCATGAGATCCCATGGCAAAATGTCATCCCTCTATGATATCTAGGCCTCCCAGGAACAATGAATTAACCTAAAGAAATGTCCATTATGTTTGGGATTTCAGACACTATTTTCAGACTTAAGGAAGGAATATTCTTCTTTAGTTAGGTGGCTGTTAGTGTCCCTTAAGGCTTTGATCCTCAGTGTGTGGACCTTAGACCAATGGTATCAGCATCATCTGGAGGCTTATTAAAAATACAGACTCTCAGGTCCCTCCCTAGACCTAATGAATAATATTCTGAATTTTAACAAGATTCCTAGAGATTTATGTGCACACTAACATTTGATAAGCACACTGGAAACCCCATCATACTAATATTTATATATTAATATTGTACATAAATAATAATAAGACCCAATATTTTGAGCGTTTCTATGTGCAGGCACTGTGGTAAGTACCGTCCACATGTTATTTTATTTAATCCTCACCATAACTCTGAGTTATTCCAGTTTTACAGATTAGGTGCACAGCCTGAGAGGTTCCTTGGCTTGTCTCAATTCACAGAGCTATTATGTGGACGAGTGAGGAATCAAACTCAGCCCTGTTGGATGTCTGACCATGAGAACTCAATCATTTCCATCTGTGCAGAAGGCTTTATGTCATTTGGCTTGCTTGGCAGAACATGAAAGTTATAAGGATAGTGCCCATGGGGGGGTCACTATACCTAGTACTAGCGGTGGTTGCATCCTCAAGTGGAAATTGCCAGGAACAGCATTTTATCCACTCAAATTGGGTGAAAATTCTCAAAAATCTCATAAATATAGGAAGGAATGATAAGCACACATGACCTTCTCTGATATACTTTTGTCTTTTTCTCCAGTCAATGCAGCACCACTGTTAACTGTGCAAAATTGATTTCTGGAGAGTTGACCTTTCCCTGTTTCCACTTCCTATATTACCATCCTGGGGCATTCAAGATCAAAAATTCAGATACTAGCAATGTTCAAGTCTAATAGGAAGTAATCCCACTTGCCTTTTCAAAGAAGCAGGACTGGGAAAACATTTGAATGATTGGGGTAGATAGAAATTGTAGCTTTTCCAAGACTGACCAGGGAAACCTATAGAAGTGATGGTATGAAATGGAAAATAGCCAAAGAGGGATTTCAAATTAGTTTACTTTTAATATGAAAATTCCTCTTTTCATATAAAACTAATGTGAGCTCATTTAAATAATACAAAAGTGTTTAAAACCATTATCAAAACCACTCCCAACCCTGTCCTTACAATCTCATTTTCCAGAAATAACCTTGTTGAGCTGGGTGATTAGTTTTCAGAGGGCTACCTTATCTTCATATCTATCTATCTCTCTACCCACTTATCTATATAGAATTTTAATTTTCACAAATTGAGATTACACTAAGCATTTTGTTTTGTAGCATGCATTCTTATACTAACAACAAATTGCAAACATCTCTTTCTGTGAGGATGTGTAGATCTATGCCATAATTTTAATGACTGCAAGTAGTCCATTGTATGGATGAGCTTATTTAAAAAAAAATTACTATGGATAAATATTTATTTTGTGTCATTTTATTTTGCCGTTACTGTGCTGCAAAAAGAACCACAAATCTACATTGCATACTTATGTTCTAATGTGAATATCTTTAAGGACAAATTTTATAAATGAAATCATTAGATTGATATATATTGTAAAGTTTTTCTCTTGCAAGAAAGTGGCATCAGTTGACACTCTCACCAGCAGTGTATGAGCCTTCACATTGGCTAAAATTAGACTTTTAAAAATTTTGCCAATATGGCAAGTGAAAATTTGTATCCTATTGGTATTTTAATTTTTACTTATTTGACTATTATCAAAATTAAATGTTTTTATATAATTATTGACCATTATGTTTAAATTTATAAATTTCTAATTTATTTATTTTGCCTATTTACATTTGAATGTCCATATTATTATTTGTAGGATTTATTATGTATAATGGGGATTAATTCTTTCCCCTAAAATAAGTTATACACTTATAGTAAATATATACTTATACTAAATATACTTAATACTAAAATAAGTATTACTAAAATAAGTATTCCTAGCTTATAATTTGATTATGTTAACAATATCTCTTATAGAAATACTTTAAATTTTAGGAAACAAAACTGTAAATATTTTCTTTATATTACCTTAAAACCCAAATTACCATATGCTACAATTCATTTTCACTTCTGGAAAATATACAGGTGCTTATTAACCAAAAATAAGAATTTAAAACATAAAAGCCCAAAGGCTTTATGTAATTTTTGGTCATCCTGCATACAGCTGGAAAAGTGTTTATTTATTTATGTTTGTCCATTTTTTACTGATTTTTAGGTCATACATTAATAATAACTTTCTAAAGTATTTTTGTTGAAAGTCCTTTTGAACTGAAAGTCTCCCCATCATAATCTTATTTAGACCTCAGAGAGTGTAAAGTAATTAAATGCACGTGTTCACAGACCTCTGCTAGGGAGTGCCCATTTTTACTGTCCTGCTCTCTGAATTCTAATAAATATGATAGATCACACTAAAGAAGTTTATTCTTTCAAACAAATTCTGAGATTCAGGAAGATTCCATGTAGTCTTGTGAGAAAAAAAAAGGAATTGTGCCAGGCAATCAGCTAAATGAACCAGGATTATGATTGGAGTGGCAGACATCCTAGTCCTATTGTCTTTATTCATAAAGAGAACACATCCAAGGACAAGCCTGATTCAGAGAATCTTGAAATACTTGCATTCAAAGAGACCTCACTTGTAATCTATTCTCAAAATCTCTTGCTAGAAATGGTTACTTAAAGTACCTAAATTTAGACAACTCTATCAGAAAGGTAGTTTCTAGAAGTAGAATTCAGAGATAGAAAAGTGTCCCAAGACAGTAGAAATTGCAGTTTATGGTGAGGATATGTTCATAAAAACTAATTGCACATAGTTTTAGAAACAGACTATTTCCCCCAGTGGTGCTGGAGCATAGAAGAGACCCACAGTGCATGTCTGAAGATAGGAAGGATGGCAGATAGCGTGGAGAGTGGATACTCCATGGGGCCATCTGTGCTAGGACAGGTCAGCTTCAGAAAAAAATAACAACAGGAATAAGGCCACCAGAAACAGAACTTAAGACTTGTCAGCTGTCTCCTCCCCAAACAAAAGACCATCACAATAACCTGTTGATCAAGCAAAGTGAAGTTTATTAAAGTTATTTTAGAAAGGGTGAATAACATTTTGACAGTCTCAACAGTATCTCACAGGAGGGAGATCAGATAAAGATATTGATAGAACTTGGGGTTTCACCTTAGTGGTTTAATTCAAGTTTAATTAAACTTTTGTTTGATAAGTTAGCTGTTTGCTCAGGTGAGGAAATTATTTGCCTGGACAAAATGGTTTTCGGGAATTTCCTGGAGTTATTTATTATCTTACAGAATTATTTTCCTGGATAAGAATTTCTTGGAAAAAATGCTCAAGGCAAGTTGACACAGGAGATTTCATTTCCAAATCCTGATAAACTCTAGATGCAATTGGTCTCAATTCTAAGATTACTAAAGAGAATACTTGGGAAACAAGTCCCTTCTGCCTTCTGTCTCCTTTCCAATTCTCACATCACAGTCATCCTAATCTTCAAGAAGATTCTTGTTAATTGCCATAGTATAATTTTAGGGACCTGCCAGCCCCTCAAAATACCTTGCATTCTGCTTGAAGACGTCCAAGTTTCTAATTAGAAAGGCTTAAAAGAGAAACAGTTGGTTGAGTTAAGACATTGGCTGAAACTCATTGAAATGACCAGCCATCAATCAGCAAGTTTAAAAGGATGAAATAAATGACTCCTCAGTTCTGAAAGGATCAAGAGATATGAAGAGAGCAGAGGCTCTTTACCATCTCAGATGTGGAGGGGATGAAGAGATGGACATTCAAGGTAGAAGCAAAGACAAGAGATAGAATAAACGAAAATTGAGTGGTTAAGTATTTTGGTTTAGCTGTTACAGGCAATCCCAATTCTGCTTCATGGGGAATGTGAAGGATTAAATTGGTGCATGAATAATCTAATTATTCTAAAATACAGGTTTAACCATTCTTAACAGCCTTCCACAAGATAAAATAAATCCTCAAGCTTGTCATTTTTGGTTATTTTAGAAAGCATTTTAAAAGATTGGGTCAGTTTTACCTAAGTGTTTATTGGCCAAGTCAAGCAAAATACCATATAACCTATTGACGCTTTTTCAGAATGTGGAGGCTAAGTGGGCCCAGTAGTTGATCCAATTCTGGATCCAGATATAAAATATTCACCGCCATATGTAACATGTTTTTCACTTTCCTGCTTGACTTTGTTTATATATGAAAAAACATGAAAACACTCCCTGTATGGAGTTAGAGCTATCAGATGCTAACACCACGTAACTTAATTTGTGAAAAGTATAAAACAAACATGCTGTTTGGGTATCATTTTTCTTTTCAGCATATGTTTTATCTTCCTAGCATTACTTGTCTGACAACAGGTGGCTTCCTAATAATACAGAATGACAGTTTCTCAGTAACTAAACTGTAAACATTTCTTGCTGGACTAGCAATCGAAGTAAACAAGCCACAGTTTCCACATTAGCAGATTTGAAGAATGGCAGCCAAAATTTACCTATTATATTTAAAATGATCTTAAGCACTGTTTTTGGTTATGCCTAAGTAAGGCAGGGAGAACTCTTATGGTTTGAAGTATTTGCAAATAAACATTTAAACATGATCATTCTCTGTTTTGTTATTGAATTTATTAAGTGTTATGTATATAGGCTAAGGATTTTGAGATATTGGATATAAACCACGTCTTCCAATCATAGGTATACCCCTCTGATGTATTACATTCATATGGAAACTTTCTGGTCATAGCACATGAAAAGGGTAGAAAAGAGTAATATTGTTACTTACAATAGTGATTATTGATGTTGACATAAACCCCCATTATTTCATGCCTTTTAAAAAGCTATGACTAGGATAAGCAAAACTATCATTATAATTTTAACTTTCAAAATAAGAATTCCACTGCCCAGGATTATTCTGAAAATTAAAGCAATGGATTCATTTTCTTTTTTATTAAGAAGGAACATGCCAGCTATATTAGCAATTATTAGAGTACATCTCTTCCTATAATCATTACTCTATTTCCATTTTATATTCTTCAGTAGAGAACAATTACATCCCCAGTAGTCTTTACATAATACTCAGGCTTACAGATGATTAGAGTGTGCAAAGAGATGATTTATTTTATTTTATTTTTTCAAAAACTGAGCTAATAAAAAGAGATATAGTTTCAATGCATCATTACCAGGATCTAAAAACTACACCAATATACATTGTCTATAGATCACACCTTGCATTTTTTCTGCTTCATTCTTTGATCAAACTTTAGCCTTTTTAATAGGAGGTAAAAACAAGACTCTTCCTGTTTGGGATTTCTGACTAGGTTGAACTAAGAACAAGGTGCGCCAGAGAACTCGCACTTTCGACAGCACTGTGAGAAACCAGCCTTCTCTCCACCTTCGGGCTGGAGAAAGCAAGCTGAGAAACACCAGGATGAAGAAGGCCTGAGGAAATTTCTTTGTGAAGATTGTCAAAGGGTTGTCTTCTTCTCCCTGCCCTTCTGTTCAGAGAAGGAGGAGGTTTGTGTCTCCTTCAATCAAGTTGGATGTGCTCAAGAGAACTCCTTGGAGAGCTTGACACGTGTCCCTTGAAGTTGGGTGGCACAACAACTAGTGTCTGCCTGATCTGTAAACAATTTCTAAAGGTCAAAGCCAGGCAGGTCAAAGCTGCCCCTGTAAAAAGAGAACAGGAAGTCTGCAATAGGAACATGCCATTTTTCTACCAATGGTGGGGCAGAGTTGCTTGTTTTTCAAGAGTCAGCTGTGGCACCTGCAGAACTGAGCTGGAACTGAATTATCTTAAAAGGAGCCCCACATGCAAGGCCTAACTGGATGGTCAAAGTCAGCTCAACAGAGACAGACTTGCACTGGAAGCCAGGAGCTGAGGCAGAAGTCATAAGCAGCCAGCCAGCTGGAGGAAGGTGTCACCTATGCTGAGCAACACAGCTGTGGGAGGTCACAGGTGGTCAGATCCTCTAAGAAGTTACAAAATTACCCCATGAGAAGGTAGCATTTGGCCATCTCACAGATAGGGAACTCCAAAGACAAATTTACAGAGCATCATTCAACTTAGAATTGGTCAGCTCCCTGCTGGCAATGGTGGAGATATAAGACAGGGAACTAGCTTGTAGAAAAAATGATGCAGATCAATAGTGAAATAAATTTCAGGGCCCTTTCCCTGCAGGTTTGCAAGCCCATCAGGCCCGAGGTGCGGGAGAGGAGCAAGCTTCCAATCAAGTGAGAAAGGGAGTATTTTCTTTAGGTTGGACTAATATTTTTATACCTGGAAAAATGAGATTGTTAACTAATTCCTGAGAATTTCTAGAAAATCTAAGGTGTCTGAGAGACAACATGCAGAATAGAGGAAAAGGATTTGATGAGAGTTTTTTGAAAAGAATGATGGGAAAAATAATAGATCCATTTTCTAATGAGGACCACATTGCGTTCTCAGTGATCCATTGGTAAATTGGTTATGCATTTTTAACTGTTCACATTCATATGGTATTTCACAGTTTATAGAATGATTTTATGGCATTATCAAATTTGATCCTCACCCAAAACTTGCATATGTCAGAGTAGATATCATTACTTTCCTCTTGGAGGTAAAGAAACTAGGTCTAAAACAATATGAATTGTCTTGTTTAAAACTGGATGACTAGTACCGGCAATGATAAGACTCCATATTAGCGCTATTCCCTCTGCTCTTTGCTCTCAAATAGACTCTGCCCGGGATGAGGAGATTTGGGATTCACTCATCCATTCTTCATGACTGCCTATTACCCTGTTCCTCCTCCTGTTGTTATTTTTTTTTTCTTCGTATGCTAAATGCATCACTGCTTCCTTAAATATTTGAGTAGAAACTTAGGAGAGTAAACTTACTGCTCACATACAACTGGTGACAAGCTCTTACTGATTTCTTTTTTTAAGCAGCATTATTAGTGTTTAACTTGCATGGAATAAACTGTATGTATTTTCGTGTGCAATTTGCTATTTTGACATCTGTATACATCTAAGGAATCACCACCATGATGTAGATAAATAACATATCAATGAATCCCAAAAGTTTCCTCATAACCCATCCTTCCCTCCTTCCCTCCCCACCTTCTCCCCAGGAGCCCACTAATTTACTTTCAGTTAATATAAGTTAATATGTATTTTATATAAATGGAATCATATATCTATTTATTCTTCTTTGTCTGATTCCTTATACATGGCATAATTTGAGGGAGATTCATTCACAATTTTGTATGTATCAATAGTGTGTCCTTTTGTATTGCTGTATTCCTTGTCAGGACGTACTGCAAATTGCTTATCTATTCATCTGCTGATGAGCATTTGGGTTATTTCTAGTTTGGGGTCATTACAACAATGCTTCTATAAACATTTTTGTACAGGTCTTTGTTTGAATACATACTTTAATTTCTCTTTGATAAACACCTAGGAGTGGAATGGCTAGATAATGTGGTAGGTGTATTTTTTTTTTAAGAAGCTGTCAAATTGTTTTACAAAGTAGTTGTACTATCTTACATAGCCAATAGCAGGATATGAGAATTCCAGTTCCTCCATATCCTTGCCAACATTTGATATGACCAATTTTTAAAATTTCAATCATTTTAATAGGTTTGTAGGTGTATTATAGAGTAGTTTTAATATGAATTTCTCTAATAACTAATTATATTGAACTTTGCTATCCATATGTCTTCTTTGATGAAGTGTCTGTTCAAATTTTTTGCCCATTTTGTTAGGTTTTTTGTTTTCTTAGTGAGTTTGAAAGTTCTTTTTATATTCTGGATATAATTTCTTCATCAGATTTATGGTTTGCAAATATTTTCTTCCAATCTTTTGCTTGTCTCTTAATTCTCTAAATAATGTTTTTCAAAGAGCAGAAGATTTTAATTTGGGTGAAGTACAACTCATCATTCTTTTCTTTTATGGATTATACTTTCAAAGTCATCTAAGAATTATCTGAGTGTCATCTAAGAAATATTTTCCAAACCCAAAACACACTGACTTTTCTCCTTTGTTTCCTTCTAGAACTTTCATAGTTTTAGGTTTCACACGTTAAGTTTTTCATGAAATTTTTATAAAAGGCATGTGCTATGGATTGAAGCTCGTTCGCTTTCTTCTTGTTTCTTTTTATTTTGCATATAGAGTTATCACTTTTGCCTCGCTATTTTTTAAAAACACTATCCTTTCTCCACTGAATTACCTCTGCACCTTTGTCAAATATGTGTTGTCCAAATATTCATGAATTTATTTCCGGATTCCCTGTTCGGTTTCATTGATGTATTTGTCAGTCTTGACACCAATACCACACAGTCATGTTAAATAAGTCTTGAATAAATCTGATAGTATCAGTCCTCTAAATTTGTTGTTCTTTTTCAAAGATGTTTTGGCTATTCTACACCCTTTGAATTTCCATATGAATATTAGAAATTCCATATGAATATGAAATTCCATATGAATATTGTCAATTTCTGCAAAACAATTCTGCTCGGATTTTTTTTTCATTTTGATGAGGAAGATTGGCCCTATGCTAATACCCGTTGCCAATATTCCTCTTTTTTTTTCTCCGCAAAGCCCCAGTACATAGTTGTACATTTCTAGTTGTACGTCAATGTAGTCCTTCTATGTAGGATGTCGCTTCAGCATGGCTTGATGAATGGTATGTAGGCCTGTGCCCAGGATCTGAACCCATGAACCCCAGGCCACTGAAGCAGAGGACGTGAACTTAGCCACCCATCAATGGGGCCAGCCCTTCTACTTGGATTTTGATTGAGATTGTATTCCAACTGTAGATCCACTTGGGCAGAATTGACATCTTAACAACATTGAGGCTTTTGACTAATGAAAAAAGACCACTTATTTAGATCTTTTAAAATTTGTCCCAGCAATGTTTTGAAGATTTCAGTGTACCTACAGACCTTGCATATTTTGTCAGATTTATCCTTATCTGGCTAAGAGACCACATAAAGGTGAAAACAAATTTTCTGAGACATGAGAACTATAGGCTTCACTTTTTGGAAAAAACAAGGAGTCGCACTTAAGCCCTCACAAAAGCAATTGTATATAAAATAAGACAAAAGAGTCTCCTGAAAAAAATGACTGTGATTCATGTTGATAGAGTTGCTAAGGGTAGGAATGATGGTAGTGGCAGGCTTATGGTTGGAATGAGGATTTGGTTGGAATTCTGGAGAAGGATTTAGGGTGAGACTCGTGGTCAAAGAGAGTAAAAAGTCTAGGAAACTGCTGTGCACATAATCGCCAATTTTTTTAGTGGTGAAATTTAAAATTTTATTTTTAGCCTGGTCTAAAATGGCTACTTATGTCCCCTTGACAAGGTCAGATAGATACACCATTTATTGTAGTATTACAGAGTTTAATTGATCAGATGAAATACCCTTTACTCTAATGCTAATTAACAACAAGTCAGGTTCTGTTCAAAGTTAGTGAAATCCCCACGTCGGGAAACCTTTCAAATTTAATAGCTAATAATCTGTGATGAATGGTGCAGGCACTGACCTTCTTAGAGTCAAAGGCTGCAAGACTATAGAGCCTCCTATGACACCTTAGAGCTCTATGAGCAATTAAATAATAACATTAAATGAGAATTCACATGACTAACAAAGAAGACCATTTGAGTTCACACCCTAAGCAGATTTCCTTCCCTCTTGCACACTCTTGGATCATTTTAGGCTGTGGGGAAATATTTGGTACTGAAGTGCCTTGCAGCTATGATAAGTCCCTTGAGTGGCAGTTGACAGTTCTGAAAGACTGTGGCCTTGGAGGCTGATGAGTCTCCTACCCATCCTGAATTCCAAACAGAGGCTTCTATTTTTAACTCCACTATCAGTGCACATGACTGTCCTTGAAGGGCAAGTGAGCCAAACTGATGCGATGTTTCTATTGCTGAGGTGAGAGAGTTTGAGGTGCAGCCAATAGTTTCACATGATCCTTTAAGGTAGCAGACAGCGTTGAAAAAGGAATGGCAATCCAAATAAAATAAAATAATCATTTTAGTGAAATATTCAGGAAGACCAGATGTTTGTTTCCAAAGCAAATGGAAAGTTACTTTCTAAATGGATTATTCTACCTAAACCCATAATTCAGTTGTTGATGGGATAATGGTGATGGTACAAACACCAATTTAAGGAGATCACTTGACATTCATTTCATGGAGTGCTTTTTAAAGACATGTTTAATCCTACCAACATTTTTATCTCCATGGAGAACTTCATTCAACTCACACGTTATTCCACTCTTCATAAATCACTCAGCTACAGACTTCAAACTTCAATTCACTCAATTCAACACTTACCAAGCAACTAGCACGTGAAAAGCATTAAATTAAGGCTGGAGGGGATTCCAAGATAAATAGAACACAGCATTCACCCTCCAGGGGATCACAGTCCAATAGGTAAGAGAGACACACATATCAATAGTTTTAAAATAAGGGAAACTCTGATAAGTGTTTCTACTATTTTATTTTGGAAAGAGAGATGAATTCTGGCTATGTGCAAGGACATAGAAAGAGTGTTATCTTTTCTCTTATGATGACTTCTGCAACCTCTTAATAAATTTAAGTTTTTGCTCACTGTGTTATGACATCTTATCAAGTAGAATGCTTGTAGTTGCAAATAACATAATAATTAACTAGCGTTGTCTTAGTGAGAAAAAAAAATCTTACACACACAAGAAGTAATTTAGAAGTAGATGATCCTAAGTGTGGTATAATAACATAAGGATATCATTAAGGACCCATGTGCTTTTTAACTCTCCACTCTGCTATCTTCAGTAGTAAGTTTTGATCATCTAGCTTGTTATTTCCTGGTTACAAGAGGGCTGCCTCAGCTCTAGTCATCACTTGCTATACAATCCATCCAAAGTAAGAAGAAAGGGGCAAGATTTCTCACTATTTCTTTATATCAAGGAGAAAAATCCTGGCCAGTAGCATCCCAGGACATTTCTCTTATATCTTATTTGTCAGTATTGGTCACATTTACTCCTAAAGGAATAACTTAGCAAAGGGATGACACTCACCTTACTTGTCTTTGATCAATCACAGTTCATTTCCTGAATCTGTGGAGGGGCCTGCTTTCCCTGAGTGAGTCACTGTGCAAACAAAACTGAGAATATATAACCCAAAAAGGAAGGGAGAGGAGAGTCATCAATCAACAGTGTCTGCCAGAACATTTTGATATAACTAAGTACTCAGAGATTATACCATCACTAAAAAGAAATGAGTACATCATCCCCAAATCTAAAATAATTCTTGCCAATAAACCAATCATGGGGGAAAGGAAGGTGAAATAGTGGAGGATGGGGCATATGCTCATAGCTCATTCAGGGAGTTTGGAGTGTGACATTATGGGACAAGCACCTACACATGTGAGTCTCAAGCCACATTCCAATTGCCTGAACAGCTTTAAAAAATATTGATGCCCACTTTAGAGACCTCATTTAAGTGGAATTAATCAGTTTTTGTCCTTCTGTGACTGGCTTATTTCAGTTAACCTAATGTTCTCAAGTTTCATCTATGTTATAGCCTATGACAGTATTTCCTTCTCTTTTAGGGCTAAATAATATTCCATTTTATGTAGATACCACATTTTCTAATGGGTTAGAGTTTCAGTCATGAAAGATGAAAAAATTCTAAAGATTTGTCATATAACAATGTACATATAGTTAATACCGTATTGTAAACTGAAAATTTTGTTTAAAAGGTAGATTTTATGTTCTATGGTCTTTACCACAATAAAAGAAATTGTATCTTTATACCTAGGTCACTAGAGATTCCGATTTTCAGATTTAATCGGTCTGGGCTAGGGCCTGGGGATTTCTTGGTTTTGGTTTTGGTTGGTTGGTTGGTTTTGCATTTCCCATGGCAGTTCTAAAGTGTAACTGACCAAGACAGTTTTAATGTTCCCCTCAGCTGAACAAAACGTTAAACAGGTTTCTTCCTGACTATAGGCCCCTGACCTCTTTTTTCTTAGAGGATTTACTTTTGAAAACCTGTAATTATAATTTTTTTCTCTGCTTCTTTGAAATGTATGTAAATCTTTTCCCAACCTCTTGCCAGTTTTACAATGCAGAAAATGTCTTTCCCCAGGAGCTCTCTGAAATGTAAACATTCAAGGAGATAGCACACCTACCTCCCACTCTCTGAGGGAGGGTAGGAGCCTAACTTGGACGGATCCGCCCGGATCAGCAAACACAGATGGTCTAACCACAGAGACAAACATATGTAAACTCAGGAATAACTCAATTTGCTTGTTACGTCCTATTGATCAACATTCGTCCTAACATCCTCCAGTATTTTTCCACTAGCTCACCCCAGCACATAAAATCCCTCCTGTGCTTTGCCTCAGCAGAGTTGGGTGTCCAGACTTAATCTGTGCTCTCTCCTCTACTGCTGGCAACAGTATAGGAATAAAAGCCAATTTTATTCCTATAAAATCAACCTTGGTCTGCTCATCTTGACCAGGGTGATTTTTTCCCTTTAATATATCCAGTTAAGAATTTCTAAAGGGCTTTAGAAGACCTACTGTCAATCAGTTTACTGAACCTCAACAGACCTTCATTTCCCCATATGTAAATAGCAATTTCCTCAAAAGATGGCTGGAAGGATTAATTGTGATAGACACACACCCTGATCAGAGATGGGCTCTCAGGAGTTGGTGGTTTCTTTCTTCCCTCAGGGACCATATATGCATGGATAAGGTTAGACAAGCTTCAGTTCATTTGTTAGAGGTCTACAGTGTTGCATTGCTCTATTTGTCAATATAACCATCCAGAAAATAATTTCACTTCATATGGACTACTATAAATAACCAATTTAGTCATCAATAAAATTTTAAGAATACAGGGCAGCTAAAGATCTGGGATCAAGAGTTATTTAATTCACATTTTAAGGGCAATGAAAAGTGATTAACCTGGGATTTATCTCTCAAGCCAAGAAGAGAACATTCTGTAGACTGATCATCTTTAACTGAGTCTCTCAACTCTAATCTGCCTCTCTCTGTATTTGAACGTGAAATTAAATTCCTTCTGTGGGCATCTGCCTCTACCTCACTTTGCTTGCTTCTCATCATATCACTAATGCTGGACTCTTAACTTCTTCTTTGTGTTTCTTCTGGCAATTAACTCTAAATATGCTTTTGCTTACATCTTGTCATTTGAGCCTCACACCTTCCCTATGAGGAAGGCAGGGCATGTAAACCACTTTATAAATTAATAAACTAAAAGAAGAAGTAGATTTTAAAATCCAAGTAGATAAAAATTGAAGGAAACTGGAAGGAAATCCCCATCATCTGACTCTAAGTTCAGTGTATTTTCTACATTGCCATGCTAACATATTTTACAATATGTAATGAGCATACCTTTATATTTCCAGTTTTCACGAAAATATCGGGTAAAATATCAATATCTGGGCCTCTATGGCTTATTCACTCCTCTTCCTTAAACCAACTGCCTAACCGAATTTCTGAATATTCCTAGTACCGCCTGCTACCTGTCTACCAAACAGCATGTTTACACTTTTTGGATACACCTGAAGAAAACTGCTGAATTAGATTAAGAGTTATGGCTGAACTGATTCTGTTCCACCTGACTGGCTGGAAGTTCTCCAGTGCCTGGCACCATATCTGCACACCTCCCACACAACAACTAGCCCTGAGGGCTTCTTCCTCTCTGCCTGCCTCTTTGTGCTATGATTTTTGACTCCAAGCCTGGATGTGTGGTGAGCTGTGATAGACATGTATCAGAGTTGGACAAATTCAGTTGTCAGATAAATGCCTCCCTGACTATAAAGTTCTCTAAGGAGAGGAATGTAGTGATGGACTCACCAAGGTCCTCTCTAAACTCTCTCTTTCATGGTCAAGCCCCATAAAGAGAGATAAAGTTTGCCTTCTGATGGAAATCTAGGTCTCAACTGTAGACCTTTGGGAATTAAAAACACAAATGATTTATTCCACCACTGTAGTATAAAGAAATTTTAATATTTAACCATAAACATTTTTCTGTTCGCATTTATAGGAAAAAATTAAATCCAAAAAGTTAGGCTTAAATTGAAAAGTTATTAACAATAATTAAGAATTGAAAAGTTAACCAGGTGTTTATTTCTTTAAATTTTTCATAAAATTGTACCTTTGTTTGTACTAGAAGGCTTTCACATTTTTTAAAAATTGTGTTTCTAGGTTTCAAAATCTAACATTTTATTGACTCCTACATCTAATAACTAATGCTTGTCTTCTTCCCTTTACTCTGACCTGAGTGTCACACAATCAGATGAAAAGACAAGAACCCAGCTTGAAAGAGAATTGTATGCCAAAGTTTGGTTCCATATATGTTATTCTCTGGAAGAAATGGGCAGGATGAATTTTTCCACATATTCTGCAATCTGAAATTCATTTGAGTTGTCAAATGTTTTAAATGGAAATATCTCATGGCAATATCAACCCTCCCTTATCCATTATCCATTATTGCTTACTGTGAATTATTAACATCAGACCAGCACCCAACCTGTCAAGGACTGAAGCGCAGGGGTCTTTTGCTTTGCAAGGGTAAGAAATGGCAAGCTACCTGGACAACCAGAAAGACTCAGGGGGATACTGTTTAGGCACCGAACACTAAGAAGATTCTAGTTTCCACAGAAAGGAAAAGAGGGCAACAAATATAAAATTAGTCTACTTTCAGGGTGCCCCTGAAAGTTCTTGCTTTAATCACTGCTGCCTAAGGTAAGAAGATATTTTAAGACCGGTTTAAAAGAGATCAGTTGCCTAAGTCACCCTAAGCTAAGTATCCATTTTCGACATGAAGTCCTGCCCTCTTTGTAGCAGGAAGGGATGGGGAAAAGGATAACAACTGATGAGATAGGAACATGCATCATCCTCCCTTCTTCAGGGTCAGTATAGACCAGTGTATCTGACATATACTTTCCATAGAATTTGTTGTCTATGACTGAGGAGTTTGGGCTAGATCTGCAGGAACACTTCCCTGGAGACATTGTCAAAGTTTGGATCTCAGATAAGAAGGTATGTCTAGAAGTTGGAGACGGAGGTAAACTTCTTCCTCTTCCTGCTTGGAAATCAGCTCTGTTCTAGCACTTTAACTACTAGTACATAGAAAGAGAGAGACAGCATCCTTTGGCATGGGTTTGGTATTGCCATGTAGGTCATAGCAATGACAAAATTTCTCCAACAGGAGGAGACAAGACCCAAGGGGAGTCAAAACAGGATGGGAAGAAGCCATATTGGTACTGAAGCTGGCAGAAAGATTTGAAGGTACAAGTGAGATACCTTCTGGTAATGCCTAGAAACAACTGAGGAGTCCATAGCTGTGCCCCTGAAGTTCTGAGTGAGGGGTTATCAAGTCAGCAGACTCCTGGGTTAAAACTAAAACTGTAATTAAATTACCAAAATAAATTAGGAAAAATAAAAACATTTAACAGCTCATTTTTCTTAGAAAGGGCATAAACCATCTGATCCTGTGCTAGAACTACTCTCTCAGATATCCACGCCTGGACTAGTTATCAAGCTTTTTGCTGTGGAATTATGGGTAGAATACCTTAGGAAGGACCAGGCTATTTAGGGCTGGCCTTACACATGTAACTCAGGAGGCAAATTCACGTATCACATACGTTTCCAATGTTCACTAAAAGTTAAGAGCCAACCACCAGCTGACACTTGAACTTATTGGTTTATCCATTTACTGAGTGTCACTGTAAACACAAACTCAGTGACTCATTCCACCAAAAATGAAAGATCTGTTTTTTAGGAAAAGCTGGAAAAAGTCCACTGATCAGAAGTTTCATGACAACTAAAATATAGAATTATTAATACTATTTCCAGAAACACCTTTTCTCCAAAAGCCAACATGGGTAAATTTTCTACGATGAGCCCAGGAACCATTTCTCTATCTAATTCAGAACAAGCTTTGTTCATCAAATATTTGTTGGGCGTCACTTCGTGCCCAGCCCTGTGGTGGGGAATTATCGGTAAGCAAAGGGTACATGGTCTCTGCTCTGACTGAAACTACGGTTTAGTGGGGGTGGTTGAGCATTAGTGAAATAAGCCTGGTAACAATCATGAATTACAAAGAAAAGTGTCCTGATGGAAAAAAGAGCCTAGTTTTACCTTGTAACTGGATACCTGGCCATGACTGAGGATCAGGCAAGAACTCCCTGAGGAAGTGTCAGGAGGACAGAGAGCGAAGGATTAAAGAAGTTAACCAGGTAAGACTAACTTAACTTTATTTCAAACCAAAGTGACTAAATACATCAGAACCTTTGCAGTCTGAAAACTTGCCAAGAGAGGTCGTTTGACCTTCAGCCACAGTCTGATCTTTATGATCATATACAGTATGAAAGATCACAGTTACTAGAATAAGGACAAGTAAAATGTTGTTAAAGTGGGAAACACAATCTTAAGAATGTCGCTTACAGTCAAATTTTTTACGTTAAATATACTTATTTCCCTCTGATTTGGTCTATCGGGTTTACGGGCTGGACTTGGCAGGCCATGCATAGAGCACTGTTCCGGCTCACATTCCCTGTGGTTCCCGAAAGAGTAGTAACTACCATTATCTATCATTTGTGTTGTCATTACCGTGTGATGACAGATATTACCTCAAAAGCATGTAGTAGAATCTGAAATATTCTTAGCCTTAAAACTTCATTAGTGTTTTTAATGTGCCATTGTCAAGTAGTAAAAGACCAACGGAAAAGATGCAAACTTGAATTTAGAGATTTAACACTCATGAGGCTTCTGTTTCCCATGGGCAACTAAATCACCCTGTAACCTTGAGAGGGCCACTTATTCTCAGTCGACTAATTATCCTCACTGATATTAACAGGAGGGGTTTATTTTGCTCTTTCTCTAGCTTTGAAAGGCAGAATAACTCAACCTTGAATGCACCAAGGCCAGACTACCTTCCTCCCTCTATTCTGTTCTTCCTAATTTTCACAGTTTTTAAAAAAATTAATGAAGTGTTTCCTTCTTTGGTGTCATGAAATCTTACTCTCCAAGCCTATCAGAAAATGAGGCTACTATTTATTTTGCAGCAGTTTGAAGAAAAATAAAATCATAGGTATGAGAACAACTTGGGCATTATAAGAAAATCATCATCATACAATTTTTGAGCACTGATTGTGAGCCTGTTATTAAGTATTAAGCAGATTATTTCATTTAATTTTCAAGACAACTGTATAAAGCAGGTGCTACTACTATCCCCATTTTACAGATGAAAAAACTGAGGATTGAAGAGACTAACCTCTCAAGGTGGGACCTTTGGTAAGTGTCAGAACTGGGATTTTATCTTGAGTCTGTGTTCTGAATTGTCTCCTTAGTCCAAATTATGTAACTCTTCATAGCTTCATTTAAGACAAAGGTTCTGCATGTTGAATTGCAATGTAAATTCTCAGTGTATTGTTTTTTCTGTTTACGCACTCAAATGTTTACATTAGGAAACTCCCCAGGTAGCATCATTCAGTGCCCTCACCCTTCCTGTATCATGAAGTAATTCAAATAACAAGTCAATACACCTGCTCCATAGGTTTTGCCTGTGGGCCCACCATCTGGAAGACACTCTCCAGGTGGGTATTCACACCACTCTTACACAGTGACATGTTTTACTCTCTCCCAAGAAATTCAATCCAGTAGTTTCTGGGTATGAAAAAGTAAATAAATCAGGAAGAAATTAATTAGCATTGCAATCCTTTCCAGTACTGTGTGTGAAAACCGTAGAGAATTTCTAGGGGGGAATAAAAATAGACCAAAATCCAGACCCACTTCCCTGCCTTTTTAACAAATTTCCTCAAGGGCATTTGACCACAGTTTCAGCTTGCTATGGGAAACATTAATAAACCCCTGAGAGTGTTCTGAAGATTAGGATGCATTCTCTTCTCATTTTTGTCTTTTAAAGACTGCATCCCTTACTCTCACGTAACTTTGGAAATTGCAAAACTTGGTTTCTGAGTCTGAAGATCCAAACCTAAAATTGTTTGAAGGACAGAGCGTGAGAAAACACTTTTCTAATGTGACCTTAAACAATTCACTCCTCAATGACTAGAGTTCGCAGATTCTATAGTGACAAAATAAGACCCTGTACACCGGATCTCTGCAATTGATATGAAACTAGAGAATAGAAGCAACCATTCAGCTAATTTAGGTGAAATGAGCAGGATAGGGGGAAGATGTTCTGATGGTACTAAATCAAAAATGCAAACAAATAAAAATATTTTAAAGATCAGTGTGTTACTCATTCACCAACAAACTTCTTTAGGTGAGCCTATTATGAGCCAGTCATACTAATATAATTTTTCTGTACTCTGATTTCTACAAGAGTATTGGTGCTTACTATACACTGTCTTCCATGGGTTTTCAGGTAGAATAATAAAAAGGAAATGGGTTCTGGCTTAATTTCCAGTTAGTTTCTTGCTATTTATGTGACATTAAACAAAGTAGTTAACCCGTCTGAGCTTCATTTGCCCATCCGCAACATAAGGGCAAATAATACCTACTTCCTATTATGAGCATTAAATAATGTGAATCGTACAGAGTGGGAGCCCCTTCATAGCCTCTGCAATGCCTAAAATCAGAGGTTTACTAACCATTTTTCCAAAGATTACCAAATGTCATTTCCGATAATTTATTGACAGTGTCGTCCCCAGAGCAATAAATCATAATTGGCACAGTACCCATTTACATAATAATAATACCAGCATCCTCACACAATAGTTTCTATTAATAAGGTCCACACACATAATCTTATGATTTTATGGCCTTCTATCCAAGAAGCTGTACAAAGCATTTAATTGGAGCGTTTATCTTTGAGACTTTCTCCTCTGCATTTATTGGCCTGTGAATCAACTCCAGGGGCTCCACTCTCCTTTCTCTACTACTCCAAAGGCCTAACCTCCTCCACTCACTAAGGGCTTTCATTTCAACCAGCTCTAATTTCGTTTTGATAGAATACTTCTAAATTGTTGGGCTGAAAGGGATTCATCCATTCATTCAACAAATATTTGTGGTGCCTGCTATGCACAGGAATTGTTGCTAAATGTGAAAACAATGATGCATGACACAGGCTATGTTCATTTTTCTTTTTTTTGTATTAAGACCTTACCCAGTATCAATCAAATTATAGCAAGTAAATCCACCTTGATAACCCTAAGAGTCGCTTATTTTATAAAGATTAAATTAACCATGGACCAATCCCAAAGGACTGTATGAAAGAGAGAACTTTAAGTTCCTCTGTTATTTAGGAGCTGAGATTTAAAGCAGCAGGCAGAGACTGGAGGTGATAACTGCTTTTCTTACTGCTGTACACTGGAGCAAGACATATTTGCGTATGAGTCACCCTCCTCAGCAAGCTTTAGTCAAAGGGCTAATTACATGTGTTGTCCTAGAATAGAACAAAGAGAATTAACCCAGCAGATTTTTCCATCTAAGACTAATGTGCTAATATGGACATGCACACACATTTTGTAAGAAAGCAGCCCAGAAGTCCTCAATCAAATTTATATGGAAATTATATAGATATAAAAATGTTTGCTTCCAATTTTAATCAAGGGGAAGTACACTGGGTTAGAAGAATGAGATAAATAAAAGTCAGTGCCAAGTTCACGGCTGTTTCTCATTTTAGGATTAATAAGAAGTTTCATTTTTCTCCGCTAATATTCTGATTTATCTTAGGAGAAAAAAGATTTAAAATCACATCTCACATTGTCTGTTCTGAAAGGCCTTACTGTCTGTTAGTCCCGTAGCCATTCCTTAATAAATACAGTAGACACTTCTTTTAGTGGGTGTATAGCAGAGGTTTAAAAAAATTCTCTTGACCTTTCCATTGTTAGTTTAGGGAAGAATAAGAAATAAAAATGGGTAAGATGTTCTTTTGTGAGCTAAAGAAAGAGAAATGTTTTTTCTCTCCTCACTCACTGCCCAGTGAAATCTCTCTCAAGAAAGTTAATACCTTCAAAAGAGTGTTTGGTCTTCTCTCTACTCTAATCAATATTGGAGAATGGAGGTCATCAACTTTGGAGATGGCAGAACTTCACAGTTTTCAGTACTCAATATTTCTTAGACGTCTTTCTTCATATTGACATTTCTAGAAACTACCTTGTCTTCTTTTTTCTAATCATCAATTTACCATGTCTTCTAGTTATTTAAGGAAATTCAAGAAAATTTTCTAAATCTAACATAAATAGGTGATATAATCTTGGAATTTTAGTTTTCATTGTTTCTTTATTATATGACTTGTCTTCTTTTTTTTTTTTTGAGGAAGATTAGCCCTGACCTTACTGCTGCCAATCCTCCTTTTTTCACTGAGGAAGACTGGCCCTGAGCTAACATCCATGCCCATCTTCCTCTACTTTATACGTCGGACGCCTACCACAGCATGGCTTGCCAAGCAGTGCCATGTCAGTACCCGGGATCCGAACCCGCGAACCCCAGGTCGCCAAAGCAGAACGTGTGCACTTAACCGCTGCTCCACCGGGCCAGCCCCTGGTTTGTCTTCTGTACATCTCTCTTGCTTCCCATTGTATACCCTTGCCTGATGGCTGATATGCAAAATAGGCACTATTTGTTGAATAGAGTGATGAATTCTATTTCTATAAGAATCACTTCCCATTCCCAGGACAAAGGAACTAAAGATCCTATGAGTGATAATTACTTCTTATGAGTTGTGGTAAAATACATACTGCATAAGGTTGAAATTATTAACCAAAATTAAACTTTAAAAAGTTAACTGTGAATGTAATCTTTAATTATAGAGTTGGCATAATTTTCACATCTAACATAGAATAATTGTCCAGAGCACTGTCTCTAGAGTCATAAGGTTTGGACTGAAATTCTGGCTTCAACGCTTATTACTTACTTATGAGATTTGTGTAAATAACTTAAAATCTTATGTGTTCTGCTTTCACCATCTGTGATAACTACCTCACAGAGTGTGGGTGGCTTAAATAAGATTATCCATATAAAGGGCTTTGGGACACTGTCGGGTCCATAGTAAGCTGTTATCTGTATTACATCTCTTCCATCCTATCCTGATGTGGAGCCACCTCTGGTTCCCAGGGACCTTCCAACTGCATCCAGGTGAATCAGAGTTTATTGTGAGCACTGAGAGAGCATATCACCCTAAATTAATGGGTCATCCGGGGCCTAAATGTTCCTGCCCCAATTTATTTTCATCCCTTTCATTTTCCATATACTTGGAAATGGCATATAGAATAAATACAGAGAGAAAGAAGAATGCAAATCAGAGAGGAGAGGAATGGATGCTGCTCTGACCAAGTTGGAGGGCCAGACTTTATGTGCTCCAAAAGAAGGTGCAATGCCTACTGACTGTACTGTTTTTCTGCCTCCCCAATTTGGAGATAGCACAATTTAGGTTCTAGTCACAGCACTGGCACTAATTGCTTTGGGCAAAAAAACTTCAGCTCTCTGGGCCTCTTTTTTCCTCCTGTGAAAAAGTCAGAAGTTAAATGAAATGATCTCAGGGGTCCTGCTGGTGGTGTGGTGGTTAAGTTCCTGCACTCAGCTCTGGTGCCCGTTGCCCATGGGTCCCCGATTCAGATCCCGGGTGTGGACATATGCACCATTTATCAAGCCACACTATGGCAGGCATCCCACATATAAAAAATAGAGGAAGATGGACATGGATGCTAGCACAGGGCCAGTCTTTCTCAGCAAAAGGCCGGCCCCATGAATTTTTTAATCATCATCATCATGATTGATTTCATCAGAATTGAAAAGCATTGCTTGCAGAGCATTTTATATTAAATGGTATTGCCGTTTATTAGGAAAAATGTGAGACTTGTTTTTAAGAGTCTTCACATTGGGTGAACTTCTGTGAGAACTTTGCTCTTCTGCATTTTAGTACCTCTTCTAATTGTTGGAAATTATCTGTGGCAGGAATGAAATTATAATCATGGAGATACACAAAATGCTTTAGGATAGGAGTTTAGTAACATGTATCCTAGGAACTTCGGCACTGGTTATACTGAACTCTGTCAATTTCAGATACGTTGCTTCCTTTGGGAGAGAGAATCTCTGCAGAAAATGAAGGCTGTCTTGATAATGACATATATGTAAAGGCTTATTGTGTTTTCAGCTATCAATTCAGAAGGAAGTGTCTCAGCATTTCCAGGCATCCCATTATCTTCTTAGTTTCAAGAAGATTCCAAATGACCTTTAGAAACATTTTGAAAAATATTCCCTGATGCAAACTCTAGAGAAAAAAAATAATGCCCTGAGCAATCAGGCACAGCATGCTGCTGTTTGCCAGCCATTAATATAGCCTGCAGATCTCCAGCAGGAGACAGGAGCCTAGAGGACGTACTTTCAAAACATTTGCAGGGTGAAAGCTGCCCTAGTCTGGTGGGTATATTTGTGCAGCTGCCTTGGAAAATGTCCCCTGACGGGGCTCTAGTGAATAGCTCTTCATTTTTTCAGCAGCTCTTTCTTTTAACTGTTAGTTGCTTAAACTCTTAGAGCTGGGCTAGACATTCTGATCTCTAATTTCTCCAAGACTACTTCTTTTCATTCATTAATTGGCGACCCATTAAGCACGATGTTTTCAGATGGGCTGGAAAACAAACAGGGCAAGCCACAAAGGCACAAGTACTGTCCTTAAAAGAAAATCATCAGAATACAATTTCTTTTGAGAAAAATGGGTTTGCAAATGACCTGTGCTGACCTCTGCTATGTTAGAAATCTTGACCCTGGCCACCCATTATCTATTACAAGGAAACTGGGGACTGAAAATTCTAGGAAAGAGTTTCCCAACCTCATTTAACCTTGAAATTGTGCCAGTGTTATAGGATACCCCTGTGATTCTGAGCTCATGAGGTGAAAACCATTGATTTAAAACAGTACACACCTTCACAAATTAATTGCTAGAGGAAATTATCAAAAGGAGGAAATAAATTCCGAATTTTGGACCCAAACAAAATTAATAATCGTGACACACCTGAGAAATTAAGTTGTTTTTACCAATAAGATTTTTTTTAAGATTTAAAAAAAGTCTTTCAATTTGGTAGCTTTGTTACAAAATGTATATTTAACAACAATATTTTAAAACCAGAAGAGTGTTTGATCCTCTTTTTAGTAAGTCACATATTGGACAACTGTTAGAAATATTATTGTCAAGTTTGATTCCCACCTCAAGTGCAGCATCTCACTTTTATTATAATACTTTGTTTTAATTATAGAGTAACGTACTATTCTTTATGATATAATAAGGAAGAAAAATATGAAATCTCACAATTTGCAGCTTTTCAAAGAACCTTAAATTAGGTTGCTCCTAAAAAATTGTTTCTTCACTAATAATTCAGCTTTCAATTTTTTTAGAAACCAAACTATACAGTTTTTTAAAATGTATAACTCTTTTATTATGGAAATTTGCCATAGAAATAAAGAGAACAATAAAATAAATTCCCATGTTCCCATAACTAAGCTTCAACAACGATCAACATTCTTCTTCTTATTATTATAATATATTATTGCTCTTATTTCACCAAAAATTTTCTTTATTTTCTGTAAACAGGTAGCTAGATCTACCTATTAAGCATCCAACTGCATTCCGTCAAGAGACACATTGTATCTGGTTGTCTGAATTTACTATTGTGAAGATTCATCAATAGTTTCCTACCATGTTATCCATCTCTTATATCGCTATCAAGTTTTCACCTAAGGATTTTACTATTAATGTAATTGCCTAGGTATATTATTTCACTAGGTATTGCAAAATAGGGATTTTCTAGTTTTATCACTCTCGTACACTTGTTAGCCTTGATTGTTACTTAAAGAAGATCTATATCAACAATTTCAAGACTCTGAAAGACTACTGGGGAAGAGTAGGGTAAATGCTTGATTCTTTCTCATTGCCAGTTCTCAAAATAGTGAGTTAGTGCCCTGTAAACTCTTAAGGAGACCAATAATTTGTGCTTTGTTTTGTCATTTGTTTTATTTTGGGAATCCATGGATTTCAATGTATTTTATGGTTTCAGTGCATTGCAGCCATTATTCTTTTTGATGCTCAAGCTATCCTGTCAACGTCAGTGGCTCCTGGCTCTTCTCTTTGATGGATTTCTTGCTTTTAGGTACAACAGGATATTTCAGGTTCATCTTGTACTTTTCCTGCCCTACACTCTGAGTCAGCCATTTGTCCAAGGAGTCCTGGGTTTTTTCACTGAAAAGTTGCATCTAGAGATGACATTGCTGACATTAGGGATGCTCCATTTTTCTAGGACTTTTCAGGGCAATATAGAAAATATACAAATTTTAGAAAAACAATAAATTGTGAATTAATACTGATATTTGGAATTGGCATTACAGAGTTTTACTTAATGTGTAAGTTTTCACTTGATTTTTAAAATATGTATATCTTGTTCTTTCTAAAAATTTTGGATTCTAAATGACGTTAGCATAATTATTTTATAATAATATAATGTGTATAAAATAATTTCTATCTGTATATTATATAGTTTCAAAATACAATTCTCCACATTGTCATTAAAAATAAACCTGCACAGGAGCCGGCCCCATAGCCGAGTGGTTAAGTTTGTGTGCTCCGCTGTGGCGGCCCAGGGTTTCGCCGGTTCGGATCCTGGGTACGGACATGGCACCGCTCATCAAGGCATGCTGAGGTGGCATCTCACATGCCACAACTAGAAGGACCCATAACTAAAAATACACAACTATGCACTGGGGGGCTTTGGGGAGAAAAAGGAAAAATAAAATCTTTAAAAATAAATAAATAAATAAGCCTGCACACTAAAAGAAGTTTAAAATCTGCGTGGTTCTTTTCAGACCTTAGAATATGTACTACATTTTTTACTCTAAGTACTGTGTTTTTAAAAGTCATCTGAAATAAGTCTTCTATATCTGGTTATTCCACCAACTTTATATACTGCTCGGTTCATTTTTGATTTGTTCCCATTTCAAGGGATTGCTGTGGGTTTTTTTTTTTATTCAATTTTGGTTTTTCAATTCATGAAAAACATTGACATGATTCCAAAGTCAAAACTATAAACCAAAATACTTTCAGTTTCCAGCTTCGTCTTTTCCCCTCCTTAGTCTTTCCTTCCCACAGAGTAACCATTTTTATTACTTTCCAGATTATCCTGCCACTTTTCCTTAAAAAATGGTAGCAAACTATACAAAGTGTTCTTGAATCTATTAGAATTTGATCCGTGAAGCAGAAGCTCTATGAGTGACATAAAGGATTCATTGTAGGGATTAGAAATTGTGCAATCTGGAGAGCCGGCTAAGCCGTCTCTGTAAGCCTGGTACCCCTGGATCTAGGTCTGGGCTTGGAATCAGCAGGACCAGCAGTCAGGAAGTCATGATGCATATGAAGTGAGGAGAGCAGGGGCAAAGCAGAACCTATGAAGATGCGCCGAAAGCCACATCTGTCTCTCATCCGAACTGGCAATGGCGTCTCAGCACCTCCAACCCTCTGACGTTGACGATGTGGGTGACCTGCAAAAAAGCTGGAATACTTTGCCACAATGTCAGCCCCCAAGATGACCAGTATTCACAGAAGCTGAAGGAGGAGATCCAGTAGGATTTAGAGGGGCTGCCTGCCCAGCTGCTGCCCTATGCAGATCCACCACAATCTCATAAGTGGGATGAGCTACAATGGTGCCTCACTTCACACAGATCTGAGTGTAAATCTAGAAGCTGATGCCAGACTTCAAATCCCAGGTAAATTTTGCTTGTGGCCAGCCCTAACTTAGAGCTATGCATGGAAGACAATACTGGGAAACGTAGTTCCAACTAAGCTAAGGTGAAAAAATGCAAAACCACCACAGTACATCCTTTGTCAACTTGTCATCCAATCTATATCCCTCTTTTAATCATAGTTAACTCCCCCCGAAATGTAATAGCAAAATCACGGTTCCAACTAACCCAATGCAACTATATCTCGTACAACGGAAAGCAAAATACCTTCTTCCCAAAAAAGGATACCAAGTCCTTTTATCCATTTTTGGGTGATGTTTATTCCTCTTCTTGATGAAGCATGAAGTATTCTATGACTTAAATACCGAGATATGATACTTGCCACTATTAGTACATTAGATAGTAGAGAATAATAGAGAGGAAGAGAAAGATGACTTACAAATGTCTATATATATATATATATATACACACACAGATATATATATATATATATATTTATATCAAAATAAGGAAGAAATATTCAAGACTATCACTTCATTTCTTCAACTTGACAAATGGCCGTAGCTGATATTTATAACTACCATCTTCCACTACACCTACCATATCTTTTTTGACTTTGGCAAGCACCTTGATGGATGATGGTTCTTTGCCTGGTAGGGTGACTTAAATCTTCATTCCTGAAGGTTTGGGCCATTAGAATTGCCTCTTTTGAGTCATTCTAGTTATCACTGAATTTAATGACAGGATATGGGCGTTCTCAGCAATACCCTAGGGTACCCCTGAATCGAACAGTACTCTTCCTTACCCCAAGGAAAAGGGTAAGTTGTATAGTATAGTATACGGAGAAGCTGAAGGAGGAGATCCAAAAGGATTTAGAGGAGCTGCCTACCTGTATAGTAGCAACCCAATTTTCCCTTGATATTCAGGAGCAATCTATCCAGCAAGTACAATAAATCCCATTTTTGTTTGTTGATTCCAATTCAAGGATTCATTGATGCATCTCCTGGTGGAAGCACTTCTCCCTTGTAATTCAAGACCTCTATACCAGCACAGCCTGATGTTACAGATATAAGAATCAACTAAGAGTTCTCTGGATTATAGAGAGTCTAGCCACTCCTATGCCCACATCTTGATTCCCAGACCCATAAATCCTGACTGTGGGAGAAATTGTATCATACATTAGTCACTAATTTAGAATATAAACTCTATCCTGGAGAATAAACAGACTAACCCCACAAGGTGTTGTGAACCAGCTGGCTCCTTAACTGAGTCTTCAGAAGGCTGATCCACTAAGAAGCATGAACCCATTTCAGCACTTGCTGCAAAATGGGTTTCTTGGTCAGAAGCAACGTAGTAGTGGAATATCATGGAGGCAAACAGGTATGATGTAAATCCGAGGATGGTGATATTGGAAGAAGTATTGTAGGAAGGCAGGCAAATCCACATCCAGATTTAGTGTCTATTCCAGTGGAAATAGAGTGATCCCTATCCATGATGAATATGATCAAAAGTGATCAACCTGATGACTGGAAGAAGTTAATCACCATTTATAACCTAGCCTTGGAAGTAACGTAATGTCAACTCCATCATACTCTATTAATTGAGGCAGTCAAAAAGTCTCCCAAGTTTCAAAGGGAGGGATATATATATGCGCCACCTCTTGAAGGAGGAGTATCAGGGTTCTGATGAAAATGATGTTGGATGAAGTATGTGTTAGGCAATTCTCATAAAATATAATCTGCTATTTGGCAACCAGATGTTTTTATGCACCAATAGGTCTTTGATATTACTGGAGTCATATAGACAGATCTCCCTTATTTTTATAGCTGCATAGTAGTCCATCATGTGATTATATCGTAGCTTATTATATGGTTTATATCATATGAATTTTATCTATAAAAGCTCATTACATAGATTACATCATAGCTCTGCTCCCTACTGATGGATATTTTAATTTGGTACGGGAAGCAGTTTTGCTATACAAAAATGTTTGTTAAACAAATAATACTGTGATGAACAGACTTGTTCATAAGTTACTCCTTTTGAAATTTTATTTTGTGCATATATTCAGGGTAAAAAAGTATGCATCTGTAAATCTTCTAATTTTGCTCTTTTGATTTAGATACGGTTTGAGAAAAAGAAGCTTGTTTCCTTGAGATGAGCCCCTTTTAGTCACAGATTCTTAGAGGAATGCATTTGTGCACTATAAATTAACATGATCAAATAGTGTCCCAGACATGTTTTAGTACACGTTATAGCACACATTACATAACGAAGAAGCAATCATTGAATAGACAACTGCATTAGAATATTCATTCTGCAGTATTGTGTGGTTTGTACTTTGATGAGAAAGCAAATTAACTCTTCTAACAAATCCATGAAAAGAGAATGTGTTTAAAAAATACGATTGATTTGTTAGGTCCCAGCATGAAATACTTATGACTGTCTGGGATGCTGCTGAAAACAGTGATCCATGCTGTTTCAGATCTATTTAAAAGTAGAATTGAATTTTGATCAAACTAAGTCTCTGGGGATCTCCTATAGCATTACACTACATGTTCGCTGTGAAAATGAGTTTTTTTCCTGTGATTCAAGTAAAAAACTGATTCAGTCTGTCAAATCTGAATTGCTACACGTGCCAATTGCATTGAACTTTTCACTGAAAAATACCGTATTTATATAAGATGATTTAGCTATAAAAACTAAAACTGATGATTTCCCTTGCTTTTTTGCTGACACTCTTTAGTTCCTCTAATGTGTTAAGTGACCTAAGAAGTTCACAATACATGAAATAGAGGGTAAACTGATATAAAAGGAAGCTGAACAGAATTTTTTAAACCTGATGAAAATTCAAAAATTACCATGGAAAAACAAATGGAGTGTTTAGAAAAGATGGGTGTTCAGGTGATAAGAGACTGGATGAGTCCAAGTCATAAAGGTTCAGTGTGCATGAAGTAAGGACGTATCTTTCTACAAGTAGGAGAAACACAATAGGGTCTAAACCAAATGTCAGCCGACCTAAATTTGATACTCCACCAGTCCGTGGTCGAACCAGAAATTTTCACTGAAAGAGATCTATAGGTAAATTTGGAAAGGGGTGAGTATATTCTGTGTGGATTTTGCATCTTCCCATCTCCCTGATAACATTTTATCTTCTTAGGCACCTCCTGTTCAGATTTCTCTCCCCAGGCCTTCTCCTTACATAGTCCTCAGGTTTTGTTGCCAGTTTTCCAAGTTTCTCACTCTATTTCAGTGTTTTGCAAACTGTTTCGACTGCTGCTTATAGTAAGAAATATATTTTATATTATGATCCAGACCAAAACCTATATAACTAAAACAATTAAAAGTTTTAGAAACAATACTTTCCACCATTACGTTCAATATATATTGATATTTTGTATTCTTTCCAACCCTAACTATTCTATGTTGGTGAAATAAAGAATGCTGGTTTCCACCCACTAGATTGATGTTTTATCTAATATTGCACAACTGCTTAAAGCACTCATTATATGCCTATGACTCCCAAATCTAAAATTCCAACCTAGATCTCATTCTTTGAGTGTAGACATGTATACACATGTATCTATTAGGTGTCTTTCTTCAGCTGTCTTATATGTCTCACAAATCCAACTACCTGAGATTAAGAACTTTCCTTCCTCTGTTGTCCAACTTGGTGAATGGAACCAACATCCACTTAGATACTGAAAGGAGAAACTTGGGAGCTGTGCTAGATGGAGGAAAGCAAAGACACATTAATTAATTTTTTTTAACTGCAAGTAACAGAAATCATAACTCAAGCTGGTTTAAACAATAAGGATATTTGTTGGCTCATTAATCTTGGCTTACTCTTAGAAGCAAGTATCTTTTTTCCTACAAGCCCACAGAAAAACTCTCCTGGTATCTCATCGGCCTGAACTGTATTACATGCCCATTTCTAAACCAACCACACGTTTGGGAAAGTTTCAAGTGCTGATTGGCTTGGGCCTACACTCATAAGCCAATCTTCTTTGCAAAGGGAAATGAGACAACCTGTCATGAATATCCATTGAAGTTGCCTTATGTGATCACTTCTGCCTAAATACCATTAATTATATCATAGAGGAGTGACTGTCTGAAGGAAAATTGTGGTTCTAGAAAGAAGACACAATGGGAAAAAGCAGTTTCTCATTAGGTAACTAATAATGCCATTTTCACATGGCAAGTGTGTCCCATCTCTCCTCTCATGCCATGGCAACTGTGGTTAATCCATCACTTTCCTAGTACGTGCTCATATAGCCCTCCAATCACTCTGAACTGAGCACTCCTGGAAGGCACTTCAAATTCACCAGAGTTATCACCCTTTGTTGAAATCTATTTGCTATTTCTGCCCTGGATCCTTCTTTCTACTTTATCCTGATCACCTATTTAGTCATATAATTTCATCTCATATAACTCACAAATTATTCCTAAAGTCATAGCTCTATTTCAAGTTCTAACCCTTTCAAGTCTAAACTATTGCAAACATCTCAAGCTCTCAAATCTATCCTTCCTTCTGATTTTAACGAAGTATTTCCAAAATGCAAATATAACCATATCACTAGCATGTTTATAATCCTTCAATGATTACCCACTGCCTATAGAAAAAAAAAAAAAAGCTCCAAATCCTTATCAGGAATGCAAAGCTATCCATGACCTGCCCCTTACTTCTTATTTCTGTTTACTGCCACATAAGCCCTATGCTCTTATCATAACAAGCCTCATACAGCTCTTATTTGCATCGTCATGATTCATATCTTTATTGTATATCTTGCTTTCTCTGCTCAGAAAGTGCTCCCTCTTTACTCATTAACTTTCTGTCACTGAGGCACCCCAAGGTTCCCCATGGTATATGTTCTGCTTTGCTGAAACACATCCGTAAACCCCATTTTGTTTGACAATAGGTGTGTTTCTCACAGAACAAAGTAGAGCAATGCTTCATGGCACAGACACACAGAAAATTAGACTACTGTTTGCAAAGCATGCTGGGCAAAGTGGGAGGCTGCTTGGACACTTTGGCAGCAAAAGGCATCACCTGTCTTTTAAAGATTGAGGGATATCAGGCCTGGCCCCATGGTTGAGTGGTTAAGTTTGGACTATCCGCTTCAGCAGCCCAGAGTTTTGCCGGTTTGGATCCTAGGTGCAGACATGGCACCGCTCATCAGGGCATGCTGAGGTGGCACCCCACATAGCACAACCAGAGGCAGTCCCAACTTGAATATGTAACTATGTACTGGGGGACTTTGGGGAGAAGAAGAAGAAGAAAAAAAAGAAGATTGGCAACAACCTTTAAAAAAAAAAAGGCCAAGGGATATCAGCATCTCATCATACCTTTAACCCAGCATCTAGTTTGAAGAGTTCTAGGAGGAGATTTAGGGTAGATGGTGACAAGGTGGAAAAGATTACTTTGGTCCACAACCCAGTATATAAACTCCCACAAGGCAAATCAAAGACTTACTTAGAACCACCTTTCTTGTGAAGAACAGATATTACTAACTGTTATCAAATGTTTGATCTTTAAGGGTAGAGTTTCCTCTTGTTCACTTAACAATCCCTCACCTCTTTATTAATGTATTTCTCTGATTCACAAACAGAATGCAGAGTGAAAAGGACAGCTCTGGATTTCTCTTTCCGCATTTCCAGATAGATTTCTCCGCTGCAGTGATATTGTACTATTTCATATTTGCACCTGACTGGCCTATTAGTGGAGGAACTGTCCTGGTGGAAGTTGGAACCATCTAAGGTGAGAGTCAGGTGGAGTGGAAAGAAAGACACCTGGAAATAATATCACTCACCTCTTAAGGTTTCTTATGGGAAGTTATGACTGCTGATCATCAGTAGTTGTATGAAGGAGGTGGGGAGTAGGGGACAGTAGTTATGGAGAAAAAGTGTGAGTATTAAGCAATATTTATGTTGTTAGAAGAAAAGGAGTGTGGAGTGACAGGGGCAAATGAAGCATAAGGTGTAGAGCATGGACAAGAACGGCAGAAAGTGAAGGTGACTGAAGCTTCCATGACTTCCTTTACATGCTTTCGTGATTCAGCTTTAAAAGAAGAGGCAAATCCCAAGTGGTGTGCATTGAATTGTGTCTCCCCAAAAAGACGTGTTGGAATTCTAACCTCCAGTACCTAAGAGTGTGACTTATTTGGAATAAGATCTTTCCAACTGTAAGCAAATTGCATGAGATCATTAGTGTAGGCCCAACTCCAATATGACTGGCCTTTATAAAAAGGGGAAATTTGATGCAGAGACAGACAAGCAAGGAGGGAAGATGATGTGAAAAGACACAGAGAAAAGACAGTAATGTGACTGGAATGGTGCATCTATACAAGTCAAAGAACACCAAAGATTGCCAGCAAACACCAGAAACTGGAAGAGGCATGGAAGGATTCTCTCCTCCAGCCTTCAGAGGAAGAATGGCCCTGCAGACACCTTAATCAGATTTCTAACCTCCAGAACTGTGAAAAAATAAATTTCTATTGGTTAAGCCACCCAGTTTTTGTATTTTATTACAACAGCTCTAGAAAAGATCTAGAAAAAGCATCTAGAAAGCTCTAGAGAAAACATCATGAAGGCAACTTGAAAGAGAATGGGAGCCTTGGAAAACTTTAGGGCTGGATTAACTCCAACAGGAAATCTTCATAGTCAGCACCCCTGTTCTTTCCACTCCTGCTCTGCTCCTAGAAAACGGCAAAAGCTCCTTGAACCCATGTTTTCTGAAGTCAGGAGTTTAGCTGAAGACAGAATTCAGATTATCCAACTCTAAGTTCCATGCCTTTTCCATGAAACTGAGGGGAGCATAGCAGGATATTTTTTTAGCCTGGTTCCAAGCCTGTAAGGTACCTATTTGTAATTTTTTTAAAATAGGGATTTTCAGGGCTGGCTTGGTGGTGTAGTGTTTAAGTTCACACACTCCACTTCAGCCGCCTGAACTTTGCCTGTTCGGATCCCAGACACAGGCCTACACGCTGCTCAACAAACCATGCTGTGGAGGCGTCCCACATATAAAATAGAGGAAGACTGGCACAGATGTTAACTTAGGGACAATCTTCCTCAAGCAAAAAAAGAGGAAGTTTGGGGCCGGTGCTGTCACTGAGTGGTTAAAGTTCTGCATGCTCTGCTTTGGTGGCCCGGGGTTTGCAGGTTCAGATCATCCACTCATCAGCCACACTGTGGAGGCATCCCACATACATAGTAGAGGAAGATAGGCACAGATGTTAGCTCAGGGCTAATCTTCCTCAAGCAGAAAAAGAGGAGGATTGGCAACAGATGTTAGCTCAGGGCAAATCTTCCTCACCAAAAAAATAAATAAATAAAATAGGGATTTTCTACACACATGTGCACGAACACACTAATTGATGAGTGATTTTGAAAGGTTTTTCCTCAAAAGAATTTAAGAATATTTTTGTAGTTTATGATTTTGTAAATTGACTTTAGGCCTACATTTCATACTATTAGGAATCTTGATTTTAAATCTTTACTAAGAAACTCAGTCATGAAAAAACTTGCTTTTGCCTTTGAAGGATTACCTTTGAGAACTTATTCTTGTTACCACAAAATTACTTTCGTTTCATCATTTAACCACCAACTCAGTGCCACATCTTTCTCAAAGACATTATGCTAAATTATATTACATTACTATAATATTGCATATACTACATTATACTAAATAAAACTACAAAGTTAATATATTTTCAGATGACACCTGAAGACAGGCAAAGGTGGCAATAGTGTTGATGTCTTTTCATAATGTCTTTATTTAATCATCTTAACTCATCAGCTCCTAAAAAGTGGAGATCGGATCTATTAAAATCTTTCACAAAATAGTTAGCTTTAATTCTCAGAAGATAGGTGCTTAAAAATAATTTAAGTGATGAATATTACTTAATATTTATATTATTACTTATATTATTACTCATGTTACTCATATTATTACTCATAATTAAAATAAGTGCTATTACTTAATATTCATATTATTATTCATGTTAATCATATTATTATTTATGTTGCTAGTTAATCATTTAAGTCATGAAAATACTCACTCAATTGTAATCAAGTACTAATTAACTTTTTCTTTTCCAATGTAAATTCCATCATGCCTCTAACCCAGTCATGTCCCTTGTCAGTCATTGCTCCAACTTATTTCTAGCTGTCCTGACTTTAAAAAGGCTTTTCTTTTTCACATGCTGTACATTTGTAGGACTTGTTTTATGGGAGGCATAAAGCATTCCTTAGCCAAAGTCACCCTTTAACAGGGGTGTAAGATTTCGGGATAAGCAGATGGAATTATACTGATAGTCACTGCATCTCAGATGTACTTTGATAAGCAAATTTTTACACGTGAAGTCATTACACTTGAAAAGTAGCTAATATCGTCCATAAGATATTTTTGTTTTCTTTACAAAAACTTAAAAAATAACCTCAATTGACAGAAATTATCTTATTAAAGCCCATTTGTTGTTTACTAAAATAAAACACTGAATATTAAAGAAACAAAAGCCACAGTCATTTAGCTTAAACTCTAAGCATGTTAATGGCGTGTAAGCATTTCACTTGGGTATACAATAAGATCTGCTGTACATGCTCTTTTTCTTTGATGCATTGGAAATAAGAGTGGTGAGAAGAAACTAGTTTCTTTTGTGTACCCTCTTAACTCATATACAATTAGAAGCTTTGTATAGATTACAGTTTTACAAGAAATATATGATGTGCATTTAATCATTCACATTTTACGGCTAACGAAACAAGCTCGGCTAGGTTATGTAATGGATTAGCCAGTACAATCTTATTTGCATGTACCTAAAACCCAACCTGAACTAGTTTAAGCAAGAAAGAAATTTACTGGTGCATTAGCCAAACAAAAGAAGGGATGAGGATGGAACTAGACTTAGTGACACTTGGGTCTAGGAAACTAAACTTCTTCAAGTTTTTCTTTTTCACTATTTCCTACTCTCTCTTTGGGGCTTCTTTCAAATCATTTCTGCAATGAAGATGGAGCAAAGGCTCTTTAACTGATCCTAAGAGAAAATGAGAATATTTCCCATATTACAAAGAGAACACATAAAAAAAGAAACCTAATTGGCTGACCTTGTATTGCAGGTCCATCTCTGGAACCATCCCTATGGTCAGGGGCAAAGGGTTCCAGGATTGGCTCATTCTGGATCACGAGCTCATTCCTGTGGTCTGACTTTGTGACCTCTTATCAGAAGGAGGTGAGGATGGGTGGTTTCAGCTGTCCCATGAAAGAATTGCTTTAAGGTATTTTCCCAATGCTGTATTGTCAATTGGTTCGTGATGTATAACTTCAATTCTGTTCTTTCTAATACACTATCTTATTGTAAAACACATTTGCTACAATTATGGAGGTTTTTAGGTTAAATTGAATCAAACTATACTTTGAAGTATCATCACAAACATTCTCTTTTGATTATGCAGCTTTCACATAGAAGAAAATCTTTTTATTTTAGAGCAATGAAAAAATAGAGTTATAATAGGCAGGCAGTCATAAAATAAGTTAATATCATAGTAAATGTGTGAGCCTTTCTCTCTACCCATCTCATCTCCACCTTAATATTCAGTTACAGAGTATTGATCATAAACTAGATTTATCTAATTGTGTGTTGGTTGAAGAGCTTTAATGTGAAAATTATTTTTTAACCATATTCTCTAATCACAAAATATTAGCCTATAAGCACAAGGATTTATGTTAATGTACCCCACCTACTATCAATGCACTCAGGTTAGCTGATAACAATCTTGGGTAAGCTGTGCATGATCTTTTAATCAGAATAATATTTTTTCACAGAGGTTTATAAGAATTTCAATTTAAAAAAAACTCTCACTTTTTCTACTTCTTTTCCCTGAACACTACTTTCCATTCTCTCAGAATCTGACAAATTTCCAGAGACTTCCAAAAGGATATCATCTTTCTAATTGTGTATTTGGTTGGCATGTAAGTGGAGGGAGCAGGTTGGGACAAAAGATGGAAAATGGGGTTGAAACATTCTGCCTGAGTGAAGAATAAAGACTAAGGATAGCACTTCTGCTCTACTGGGCTGAAGCTTACAACTTGATTAGTCAACTTAAATTTAACTGCTAAAAATGTAAATAAATGGTTGTCTCCATCTTTCTTTAATTTTTAGATAATGACATTAGATATCTAATCACGTAATAACTGATGTTTGATGTTTAGTCGTAACACACCCTACAGTAAATCCTCACACACTTCATTGTCATCACTTATTCACACAGTGTTTTTATAGTGAGCCTCTTAGCAAAATTCAGAGTATTACAAATCAATCATTTTTACCCGTGTAAAGGAATACAGCATTTGACCAAAACGTAATAGGAGTTTCAGAAACACAAAAACTACCTAATGTGTATTATTTAGCTGTTGACAAATGTTTCTGACTTAGTGATTTTTTTCTGTAAATAGGTTAAAAATTAAAAGAAATATTAGAAAAATGTGCTAATAAGTCATTGTGAGGACAACAAATGGTCTAATTTCAATTCTTGATAATAATTAATGATATTTTAAAGTTCAAAGCCATAGGCAACTTCAACTCTTCAAGTCAGAAGTAACATATCATGACTCATATATATAGGTACATGTACACTAATTTGAACTTTGATGCTGATTGCATCTTTTGAAAAACAAAGCAGCAATAATTCTAATAGTGTTGGAAAGCCTTTTAAAATATTTGTCTGTAGAACCCAGAATTTAAGATCAGTAGAGCTTATCATAAACAGAGTTTTGTATATCAGTGTGGTAGCTACTGAGGGATGGCCAAAAATGATTGTATTCCAGGCTTACTGCTGCAAATCTAAGGTGCTGCTTTTCAGAGAAGCTGATCTGAAGAGCTTCTACATAAAGTTCCTAAGTTCCAGAATGTATCTTCCTCAGGGTGCTCTAGTTTAAATTCTACTCCACTGACTGTGGGCCTACAGGGGTAAACACAAGACTTCCGGTCTGCTTATGATACAAAACAAAAGCCAACTTCCATAGAAGGTGGGAAAATGAGGGGAAAGACAAACGTAAAATGCCTGGGCATTTCTTGTCCATCAAAAGCATCCTTTGTGTCAGCTATTCTCTAGATGAAGGAATCATAATGAACATACCAGACACAATGCAAACCTTCCCTTAGGTGGCTTTATTTTGTTCCAGAGGCACTTTACCTGAACCATCAGTGACCCTCCCAAGTGCCCTTCAAGGTAAGACCTAGGTGGGTACATTGGCTGATAAAGACCAGAGGCTTGCTAGCTCAGGTTGTATGTGGCCCACATGAGATGGCAACATAAGTCACCAGGCTTCAAAATCCATACTCTTCCACCCTACACTCTAATTGTAGGATTAAAAGGTCATGATCTAGTTCAAAGTAAATAAAACTGTCCTGAGAGGTTATCTAAGCAAGAATAGCTCTTCTGCTGCTTGACTGGTATTGAAAGAGATTCTGTTGGGTGCAAGCAAATGTCATTAGGTCTTCAGGGTCTGCCCTCTGTAGTGCAGCTAACAGAAACCTTTACTTACACTGCTTGCCAAAAGTGATATAGCGGGTATAGCCTCCTGGATCTGTCCAGGGCGGATGAAGAGAAGACAACATCAGAGTGTAGAGCTGACACTGCTTCAGACTTGAGAAGCATAAGAAGGAGAAGAAAATCTCCTCACCCAGCACCAGAGACCTGTGCACAGAAGTGGTGACGCTAATGAAGGGCAGAGCAGGGAGAGTTTAATTTTCGGTTATCTTTTAAATTTGGACTTTATAAATGTATACTGTGTAGTCCCTTTAAATGTATACATCCTCAGGAATGTATAAGTAGTACGTATCAAGTTTTCAGAAACAAACCTTAGAGAGAAATTATAATAAATTTGTACAAATAAAGTTAGTCCGTGATAGCAAATGTTATTTTATGATTCAGGGGTTGATCACATCTCCAGCTGCCTTGTCATCCTAACATTCTATTATCCTATCACAAAATACCACACTTCTGTTAGAGGAAAAATGCCCATCTGGGTCATATCAAATTTAATTACTCTAATACTCATATAATTATGGAGTTGTCTCAAGTTCCAAAGACATCCATTCCATTAAAAATTAATAGTTTTGCAATGAAGAAAGACTGTGTAATCCCTTTAGTAGGAGGATATTAAAAAGCAGAGGAAGTTAAAATGTATCAACACAAAAAGAAGCAGAAAAATCTTAAAGTCCTTCTCTCTCTGCTTCCTTCTCACCCCAGGCATGGAATACAGCATACCAGTAGAGGAGAGAAAAGATGGAAATTCATTTGACACTCAAAAAATATTTCTTGGGTGCCTAGCACATTCCAGGCCTTGTTGTAGATACATGCATTATCACAATGAAATTGAGATCCCTGCTCTTTGGTATTTTGTATTCAAGTGGTGGGTGCTTGGTAGGGGTAGAGGGTGGAGAGAAAGAGGGAATAAGTAAGTGAGCGTTAAAAACAATAAGTAAATTTGATAATACGTTAGCAGGTGATAACTGCTATGGGAAAAAATCGGAGCAGGTTTACGGACTGGTATACTACTCAGAGAGAAGGAAGGCAGGCCACAGTTTTAAAAAGGGTGGATGGGGGATCCCACTGAGAATGTAAGTTGTGATCAAGGTGAGGGAGTTAGCATGTGGATATCTAAGAACAAGTATTCCAAGCAAAGGCCTTAAACCAAGAGCATGCGTAGGTTGTTCAAAGAAGTGGTAAGGAGAGTTATTGGAATGAAGCAAGCAAGGATGAAACATTGGAGAGAAAAAGGACAGAGAGATAACAGGGATCAGATCATGCAGGACCTTTGAGGCTCTAGTAAGGAAATAGCCCTTTATTCAAAACAGGACACCACTGGAGAGGTCTGAGCAGTGGAGAGACATATCTGGGTTACATTTTATAGCATCATTCTGGTTCTCTGCTGAGAATAGACTGTGGAGGAGGCAAGGGTGCAACCAATTAGAAGACTGCTGCAGTAATTCAGATGGTGACTCAGACCAGGGTGGTAGCAGTTAAGAAGTGGTTAGATTCAGAAAATATTGTAAAGGTGGAACCAGTAGAATTTTCTAATGGAGAAAGAGGTGTTGAGGACACCAAGATTTTTGGATTGAGCAACTGGCAGAATGGAGTTACTATCAGTTGAGATGGAAAGTCTTCTTGGATTGAACAGATTTGTACAGCAGGATAAGTCAGATATATTAAGTATGAGACGTCTATTTGTCTACTAGTCATTCAAGTGGAGCCGTAGAGTAGGCAGGTGCACTTCAAAGAGTTCTGACCTGGGGAGAGACATTTGGTAGTGAGCAGCGTGTAGGAGGAATTGAAACCCATGGTTCTGGATGAGCTCACTAAGGGAAGGAGCGTAAATACAGGAGATGACCAAGGATTGCTCCCTGGTGCACTCCAATCTTAAGAGACGACAGAAAGGAGGAAACTCTAGAAAGGAAACCAAAAGCAATTGACCAGTGAGGTAGGAGGAAAACCATGAAATGAAAAAAGTTTACCCAAAGGAGGAGATGATGATCTGCTGAATCAAATGTTTCTGATTCTGCTAATGGAAATCAGTTTTCAAAAAAGCAAAGTATATGAGAAAAATGGATTTACCACTCCCTTTAGTCCATATCATTAGAGGAAGAACTTTGAAGTGTTTTTATTTATGCAATTTAACTTCATGTCGTTTTTTAAAGGGCAAAATTTGCAAGCGTACATAGAGAAATCCAGGTAAGAGCTCAGGAGCTGAAAGTCCAGGTACCATTAATCTCTGTGAAGGCTCTTTTCAATTCTGACCCCAATTGTTCAAACAGTGTTGATTTCTTAGCCTCTGCCTTATATAAGTCATCATGTGGTAGATGAAGGGTGCTTGCTGCTCTAAGTCATTTGTCTCATTAATAGAGAAAACCATGAAACAGATGTTTGCACGTTTATCTAGGTTTCCACTACACAAAATTGGCAAAGAGATTTATCAGCAGAAGTTCAGTCAGCTCTCTATCTGCCAGCTCTTTCTGATAGTAGAAGCTGAGATTAGTAATTAATATCCTTTTCCATGTGGAAAAAATAATCATTATGTTAGAAAATAGTGAGTGAGCAGAGAGGCCACCCAATAGCTCCGTGGCTGAGGAGGAGCGTGAGAGTTCACATTTTGTTTCTACTAGGTGCTGAAGAAAAGCAAAACAAGGTAAGTTATGGGTCTACAAAACCTCAGAGGGGTGGGGCTGCTTTATTAGATTGACCTGGTTAGCACATCAAATAACAGGCTGTGCTCCTGGACAAGAGTAATAGAAAGGAACGTAGTCGAAAGAAAGTAGGCATAGCATGGAGTCCCACCCGGTTACAGAAAGACAAGAAGGGACTTTTTGGGTCTATGTAAGACACAAAATCTAGACAATATCTTTTACTTATACCAACAGTATTAGAAAAAGTTTTAGAAAACCAATAAACCAATGAGGTATTCATGATGTTTGCAAATCAATGAGCTTCTGAATCATGCAAACATAATAAAATATTTTAGATAATTTTTCTTCGGAATAAAATTATAAAAATAGGTAGTATTAGAATCCTCCCTCCTTTCTTTGCTCTTTCAACTTAGCAAATGAAATAATCTTTTATTACTTTCTCCCTTGGTTCTGTGTGTGGCTAGGCCTGCAGGGTTGATCCTGGGGAATCCCGCACTGTGAGGTGGGCAGCCTCCCCCATGCTCCCCTCCTAACCTGCACAGACTGACCTCCAGGATTCCAGCACCAGAATCAAGGAATTGGGTACGATTCATATTACTCTGAAAAATAATTTTCATCATATAATATGAAACATTTTAACTTGTCTATTTCATGTCATTTTTATAAAACAGAAAGAGAAAAAATCAATCAAATCATTTTAGAATAAAAAATAAATAAAATAATAAATTCTTTAAAATCATGCACATTTTAATGTTTCTATTTTATATATTTTTGGTATCAAAATTGCACTCAGATCACAATATTTTCTTACTGCTAAGAGATATCCATAGGCACTTAATCATTTATTTAAATAATCTACAAAATGGAACACAAACATAAAATACTGAAATTGGTCATCTATTTGAAATGCTAACAAAATTTTAAAAAAACAACGTATAGCAAAGGAAAACTAAATTAGTATATTTTAATTCTACAAAAATGTATAAATATTTAAATTTATAGCAAAAGGACAATTACACCATTTAGTAATGCTTACAATATTTAAAATGTGTAATTCTTTATGCACAATCTACTTTTATAAATGTTAAAGAACTGTGTGCCAAGCATATAACTAAAACATTTTTGAATAATTTCTCATTAGCTGTTGCTACACTGACCAAAAAAACAAAAGCTCCTGCAAAAAAAATTCATATAATCATCAAGTCCTTTTTTTTCCGCTTGTGCTATTTTTAGCTGAAAATACAACTGAAACCAGGCAGCAGCTTACATTCATTCTTTTACCAAATTAAATGCATGATGAAAATCTCATTTTTTAACTGTCATAGATATAGCCTTAATCATCTAATTTCCCATCCTCATCCTAACTCATTAAAAACAGAATATTAAGTGATTTTTTTCTCCCTAGCTAAAAACAAAAGCAAAATGATAACTTTATATAATGAGGACATAAATATCATAGAAGTGGTCTTTATCTCAAAAGACAGTTAACAAAAGAGCTGCCCTGCATCACTAGTATTTCAGAGGGATTTTTTAAACAAATACAATGAAAATTGCCTTCAGAATTTATTGAACAATATAAAACAAAAGTTGGACACAAATTTACACAAACTATTTAAAACACATTGCTGGTGTTCATTCAACACCTTAAAGTCATACAGTAGCTTATACTTAATAGCAGTTTGAACATGGTGTAGTCACACCAGATGAGTTCATGTGCTGTATAGAAGAGCGGCTGTGTTTTCTATTCCATATTTGACATATTGGAGAAAAATGGGAAAAAATGGTCAGTAGTGGCTGAATCTTGAAATATAAGTTGCCTTAAGACTTAACTGAATTTTTGCTGCCCAAGTGAATTGGAAATTTATTCAAGTTTGCAGTTATCAGCTATGCAGAAAGACAGCTTGTGGATGATGACACATCCATCAAGATCTTGAATTTGTAAAATTCTTTGTATTTGTCAAATTAGCATCCTTTATAATTTAAGAATGCATACACATTTTGCCTCCTGTAATATTAGATTGAGCATCTATAAATGAGATGTAAGTAAAATGGTTGTGATTAGATATGATCATCATTTCTCAAGTGGTGAAAACAACATAGGGGGGAATCAATATTTTGACCTTCACTGCACCAATTTGTGCTATGCTCTCAACTTCCCACCAAACAAACAAAAAAAGCTAAAATTGTTTCTGTTGTTTTATTGTTGTAGTTATTTTTTCTGTCTCTCCCTTTACTTTTTTTTTTCTTTTTATTTATTAGGCTGTTTCTAAACACCATAGCAAAACTGAATTTAAGGGTTGTGTTTACTAGAACCTACAGAGCTCCCCTGGGAAGCCTAGAAATCTCTGCTGATTACCCGGCAGTCTTTGAAGCTGCATAACCTAGAACCTGCCCAATGTTCACAGTACTAGCTGGTCTAATTCTCTGTGCAATCTGTAGGCCAATCTTTTAACTTGAATATCATTATAAGGAAAACGGAAGTGAGTGGAGAGTATGTTCCATTAGTTACTGCTGAAGAGGCTTTGCTTCCCTGAAACCCACTTTGCCCAATAATGCCAGGATGTTTTGTAACTATGCTATTTCCTGTTAATTTCTTTATTTCTGCTGCAGGTCTTTATTTATCGCCTGTGGTAGTAGTTCATAGAGCTAATCTTATTTAAGTATGAAAGGTAGTGAGAAGTTATAGGTCTCTAAAGAATCAATGTACTTATCACAAAATGTTTAATGAAGACATTTTCCTCATTATTGTGCCCTTCCTATTTTATTTTTGAGTACTTTAGAATTGAAGACAGTATTAGGTTATATTAACAATGATGAGTCCTGGCAACACTAATAATAGCTATGTGATCCTTGGGGAAACCACATTACATATCTGGGTCTCAGCCTTATTATCTATAAACAGAGAAACTAAACATAGATCATCTGTAAAGTCCTTTCAAAGTTTCTACAATTGTGTTTTGTTCATATACTTGCACTTAGAAAATAAACTTAGTAATAGCTTCTATGGAACCATGAAATACACTATGATTTTTAAGAAAATGATACATCTCCCTCTAAAAGTAAAAATCTTACACCTTCAGGTAGCCATTGAACATAACCAAAAAATAAAAATAATGTTTATCTTAATAAAGCAACTTATATAATATAGCAGCATGTTTATAAAATGTCATATTTCATTTCCATAAGGCAGGATATTTTGTCACAGAGAAAAAATATAGTCCATATTTTAATGTGAAGAAATTAGGAAGAAAATTATCATTTAGCGAGAAAGTTATGTAAATCCTGTCTAAATATATGACTAAACTTTATTTTAAAATTTAAAATAATGTGCAAAAAAAGGGATATGATACAGTAGCACTTAGCAACTATAACACATATTTTTCAGTTCATTAATTTAAGAAATATTTAAAGAATGCTTACTCTGTGCCAAGAACTCTAACAGGTACTGGGGATACCACAGTGAACAAAACTGGCAAAGTCCCGGCAGTTATGGGGCTTATATTCTAAGGCGTGTGATGGGGATGTTGGCGGGTAGGGAGGTGGAAGGGTAGATAAAAAATAAGGAAGAAAATTTATAGTTTGTCAGAGAATGTACAGGAGATAGTGAGGGCAGGAGGGAGAAGGCTTTGCCTTACTGACGAGATAATAGTTGAACAGAAATCTAAAGAAAGCGAGTGAGAGACCTCTGTGGGGCAGAGGGAACAAAACACCAAGACAGAAACTTGCTTGGAAGCCAGAATAAAATAAGTAAGGGGCAGAATGGTATGACGCGTAATCAGAAACATGTGCTTATGTGTGTGCGTATGCACAAGAGTAGAGGGGTGTCATTCATCAAGGACCTTGAAGACCACTGTAAGAAGTTAGGTTGGAGAGACACGAGAAGTCATTGGAAGGTTGTGAACAGAGAAGTGACACAGTCAAATTTATGTTTAAGAGAATCACTATGGCTCTTGTATCGAGAAAAGACTATTGGAGGAAAGGCTGGCAAACTAGGGAACCAAATTATATGCATATTGCAAAGAAAAAGGTTACAGTGGATGTGGTGGTAAGTTGTTGGTTTCTGCTTATATTTCAATATAGCATCAAGGGAATTTGCTGATGGATTAGACAAAAGTTGAGAGAGAAAAAGCAAAGTTAAAAGTAACTCTGGGCTTTTGATCTCAGCATCTGGAAGGTTGGAGTTGGCATTAACTGCAATGGGGAAGACCTCAGAAGAGGAAGTGTAAAGTCACTTGAAATATCTATTAGTCTAGTTCCATAGACAAGGAAGATATGAGTGCATTGCAAATTCAATCAGGATTCTAATTTTCTGTACTAAATACAATAAATATTTTTGAAAAAAACTAATTTCTAGCTTTTTGATATTTTATGTCATTTTTTGTTTGTTAGATACTCTAACAGCATGTGCTTAAACCATCTGAGGATTCTTTGAAAATTCTCCTCTGGCATGAAATTCATGCAGTTTTCATTTTTCCTGTATTTTTGCTTATGACCATAATGAAATTTCAAATATTTAAAATGCTGTTGAAATGTGTCAAATTCAGTTTTGATAGAGTAGCTGTACTTTCAAAAAATTTGTCGTTGACTATTTGCTAGATAACACATGCATTTTGATTGACAGATCCATAATAACTGGAACAGATTGTCTGAGTCCTTGATTGAGTCTTTAAGCTTTTTAAGTTTAAGGAAAAATGCTTTGCAGGGACATTCTACCATATTTTAGTCAGGAAAAGGGGAAAAAAAGACAGTGAAAACGGAAAATGGGATTGTTAAGTCAGACCTCAGTTGAGTTGTGAGGCCACTATCGATTTAAAGCAGTGGTTCATAGCTCTTGGGAGTCACAGTTTCCTCAGAAGTTTGCTTTAAGCACTGAATTCTCCCCCCAGAAAAAAATGCCCGACAATCAAACCTTTGCTTATAATTTTAAGAGTGTCAAGGATTCCCAGAGACCTTGAGGTGAGGGACGTCTATACTTTAAGGAGTAAATGAAAGTGCTCCAGGTTGTAGAACTCATCCTTAGAGTTGTACCAGTATAATGCCAAAAGGAAGGAATGCTAGCTGGGAAAGTCACACAAGATATTACTGGCCTTCAGAAAGTGTCCTCCTTTTCATTATAAAGCAGTGTGTGTGTGTGTGTGTGTGTGTGTGTGTGCGCGCCCGCGCGCGCGCGCGTGTGAGAGAGAGAGAGTGAGACAGAGACAGAGAGAGAGAGAGATAGACAGAGAGACAGAGAGAGGGAGAAGGAGTTGCCCTGTAGCTGAACTAACATTTTCTGTCGGAGGTTTTTAAGAAAAGATGAGAGGGAAGACGTGGCATCTTCTACTCTACAGGATGCTTCTTCTATTTTTCCCCCAAATTCTCTTAGCTGCTGGGTCCATTTATAATGAATAAAATACATACGTAGAGCAGCTTTATGGACATTTTAAATGGTGCCAAACACTAAAATTTATTAGCACAAATCTCGCTAGTAGATTTTTCTTCCTTTTCATGTTTTTTGCTCATCTATTTTGAACACAAAGGATTTTAAGATGGAGGAAGAACATGTGAAGCTAGCCTAATTCTGATTGTGTTCTGTGAGTCACAATTTATGGCGAATTCTATCTAGGAGTTTAATCAAAATAGAAGTTTAATGGATGTGTATTGAGTTCTTTCCCCTAGTGATGAAAACTTTAGATAGTCTAACACAGCAATGAAATTCTGATACTAACGCATTATTTTTTAAAATATAAAATTAAAATGGTAACTGATCTAACTGAAATCTTTAAATGCAAAAAAACCCTAAAAATTAGGGCTAAAACTTCACCCTTCACCTACAATTCTGTACAGCATAAGCAACACGTTACAGTCTCTATAGTGAAGGCTGTATAGTTTACATGAGACAAAGCGAGTGGGTAAGGACTGAGTTTCTGATGTCAACTCTGGGACTAAGATGATTTACACTCAACCTGTATTAGGAGTGACTGCAACCCAAACGGAATATCTTTTAAAATGATTCAATTGTAGCTTCTTCTTGCTCCTTGCAATGTTCAGCTAGTTTCTTGATTTCATGTACTTTAAATTGAATTTTCAAATTCTCCTCCTCTTTTTTTTTGTTTAAATGTGATGCTTTTTATAAGAACTCTATAAGAAATCATTATCCAATTTAATTTTTTTCCTGGTACAAAACTTGGAACTTAGTACGATGAATTGATTGCTCAGAAATAATTCAGTGTGTGGTCTTGCTGTTGACATAGATATTGAACATGTTTCCATGAAAGTCCAGTAGATACAGAGTGAGTTTATAAAACAACTGATATTTCATAATGAAGATATTTTATAAGGCATTTACATTGTCTCTCTTTCAACAACTATGACAAGAAAAATAAAAATAACCCCCCAATAAATCCTGTGATGTGAGGGAATAAAGATTGTTTTTAAAAGCAAACACAATTTGTTTTTTAAGTTGTTCTGATGTTTAATAACAGTTTGCTGTTATTTATATTTCTTATGTGCTTTTTGATCAGATACAAATTTTAGTAGGGAAATAAGCAAACATTCCTAAAAATGAATTATAAACAACTGTGTTTTAGAATACTAAAAGGATTTTAAAACTTTCAATTCAGCAAAGTTAATATTTTTCCCTAGCTGAAATAATGGAAAAACAAAAGTGTAGACACTTTCATGACTTGGGGGAAATGGTCTTCATGCCCCCAAAGTCATGTTCCTTAGCAGCCATTGTTGGGATCTGCTTCCACTACAGTCCTGCATGGTGGGCACCATTTTGTCGTCTTCAGAAGGTTCATCAAGACATTGGTTACTGTTAACATGTCTCAGCGTGAGTCTCTGTAAAAGATAACCAATAATCAGTGCAATATATTTTACCTTTAACTTCATAAGCACATCAGATTACATTTGCTCTTACAAAATCATTTATGATTTTTTTTTACTGTAAACACAGTCATATGTTTGTGAAAGGAAATGTGCACAGGTGGCTCTGAATTAATTATTATACAATTTTCACTGTTATGGTTTCATCATTGTCGAATACACCTTTATTTGCAGATGGTTAAAGAAATCGGCTGTCATTTATCGTGCATTGCCAAGAATTCAGGCTCCTTTGCAAAAAGCCCATTTGTTAGCTCTGAGTTCAGTTGAGGGCTGCAAATATTAACAAGCTTTCACAAAAGCTTAGTTTGCTTAGGCATGTGTTATTCATTAATCATTTGGTAAACATGCAAAGAGATGTCACAGCTGTGACCCAAATGAACAAAACCACCAGAGATGTTCCCATTTCAAAATACTAAACAAGCCATAGCATCTTTGACTGTGAGACAGTCACCATAGAAGAGTGATTATCACAGCAGCAAAGATCTGTCTTACTGGATAGTATGCTCACCATATTTTGGTTTGCATTTTTAAGGATCTTAAAAAATATCAATATCAAATAAAAATAGAGATGTGATGCTCATTTACTTTTAAGTATCTATATTTTATTTTCTTCATGATAACAGTATTCATTAATAAGCATCCTCTCAGTACCCAAATGTTGAAATGTAATTCCAATAAATGCATCATGTTCACCAATCATTACATGTCTTCTCTTTGCAGTTCACATTTACATTTTGAGATCGTATTTTTTGGACTTTTCAGATATACATTTTAAGCCCATATGCTTTATGCATACTAATTGATGCACACTAATTATATACATTTCTATTCAGTTTCATGGACAATGCCTAGAACCATACTATACGACAAACTCCCCAACCAGAAGAGGAGTGTTTGAATGTATGGAAGGTGACTTGCAGATATATCTTGAAAAAGTATGCCATGTACTTTTGCTGCATATTACCAAAACTAAAGGTAGATAGATCTTTTTATTTTTATTTTTTTTGGCTCTTGATATTACATTGGAAGTTGTATGATAAAAAATACAAGGGGCATGCAAAAAAAATGGTGGAGAAACACTGTCTAGACAATGGTAATTTGTTTGGATCAGGACTGCAAACACCCTGGACTGCATTGTCCTGAGAAAAGATGGAGCAGAAAATGGTGGGGGATGCCTAATAGACAGCAAGCAGGAAGTAAAAGAGCAAGGCTCTTAGATGTGAAGGAGATTTCAAGATTGAGGCCTTTGTTGTATCAAGCTATTTATATTAAAAATGAAGAAAAGAAAAAATAGCCAGCAACAGGCAAGAAGATAGTTGATTTATGCTTATGATGCCAGAAATTATGTTGTTGGCTTATGAACCAACAGCCAGTTTGAAAGATACAAAAAATCAAACATTTTTCTAGAAAGTTCTAGTTAAAATCAACAAAATATTCCTCATTTTTGTTACGTACTTGAAGTCCTTTGCGTATGTATGTCCTTTTTCAAAAAAGCCACTTACCCTTGCTTGCTTCTATTAGACTCTTTTTTAAAAAATGCATATGACTTTAAGGATAAGATTGAATATGTGTTTTCAACTACGTAAATAATGATAATTTAAGAAATATTATTAAATATTGTTCTTTCTAAAAAAATGCTTAAATATTTTCTTTGGAGGAATTAAGTCAAAAGCCACTGCTGTAAAGATAACAACCAACCAACCAAAAAACTCTCCTTTTTAATATAGTACAGTAGAAACACAGATATTTTAGGGTCAGAGAGCCCTAAATATGAATTCCTGCTTCCCCATTTACTAACCGTGAAAACTTGGGCAAGCTACCAAATCATTCTGAGGAATCAGAGTCTTTGTCAGAAAATGCTTAGTTATACTGACGAATACTTAAAATGCCCTTTCTACTTCTGCTTAAAAAATCTGACCGGCAGTCGACTATCTAACTGTGATCCCACAGCAACCTGATAAGGGTAAAAGGGTTATGTTTCTAGGCAACATTGCTTATGGTAAAAATGACCTCTGATTGATAAACTGCATGTCCATCTGATAAACTGCAACGTTAATAGCTGATAGGAACACAAATTGTGGGCTTCTTTAAGTGCAAAGACTTAGAATTTTGCACCTTCCATTGGGTTACTTGGAGCTATGCCTATGGAGTTGTTACAGAGATATTGCTTCCTGTGAAGCAAGAGGCTATTAAGCCAGGAAGGTTTCCAGGTGACATGGCTCTCATCCCCTTGCACAGGGCTGTCACCTCTGGCGAAGCCAGCTCCCACAGTCTATATGAACTGCTGAGGGAATGCCGCAAATTCTGCTGAGAGAATCAAGTTGTGGTTTCTGCCCTAGAATCCTGTAAGCAGACTTGTAAGAAGAAATGTCAAGTCTGAGAAGATCCCTTATTGGTCATTGCACCTATCGGGTATGGTTACTTTGAAAACAAACTAAGATAATATACTTACGTTGCCTTGTACACAAGTGCTAGTTGTGCAAAAGGTCCAGACTTTTCCAGCATGTTTGGCATGCCCTTCAATGTATTTCTAAGCTAAACAACACCCCTTCTCTCTTTTCCTCTCCAGACCTCCATTCCCAGCCTTGTCACAAGCATTCCAAGCTCAATTGTGTCCTCTACTAACAACTTTTAACTGGTTCATCTGAACCAGAATAAGTCCCTAACTGCCCATGTGTTCTTATAGCAAGGTATTGGACAATTGAATATCATTTAGAGGACAACGAGTCCCTTAAGATCAAGAACGAGGACACGTTCTTATTTGTACTCTTCACAACAATTCCATACCAGTTTTTTTACTTGAAATGAATGATGATTCATTTTATTGCTTACTAAGAAGATATTCATAAATCATACAAGTGAGAGATAAATGGTACAATTTTTAAAAAGCATTTATTATTATAATTATATCACTTAACCAACCACAAAGAAATGTTTAAAAACAATTTATTTCATAAAGTTATTAAAAATTACATCTTAGCTTTCAATAATGCACTTGCATAAAGTTTCAGGTTAAAATAATAAATTCCAGAAAGGATATGCCATATCTGCACACAACCAAAGTATCTGAGTAAAAATTAACAAAATTAAATATTTCAATGTTCCAAAAGCAATCCATTTTTTGGCTATGTTAGTTTTTATTGATTTATTTTCAGCTCTAATGCAAAATCTATTGTTATAGAGACATGGCTATAGTTAGCCTAAAAAAGAGCTAAAATGTCATAATGTATGCCTTCAATTATATTTATGCATATATATATTTGAAATAAAGAAAAAACTGGAAAATACCTATTAATTAATAATAGACTAAACACTACTTAATATATGCAGTATGCAAATTAATTAGCAGCTAAGAGGTGAAAGACAGAAAAATAATTCCATGGAGAAATAGCACATCAAGATTTTTCTTAACCACATTTTAAAGAAATTTCTAGATTTCAATAACAGAATATAACAAAAATCTAAAATAAATTTAATAAAGTCTATAACACAAACCTCCAAAAATTATTTGAGAATATAATCAGTAGGATTCTTAAAAATATTCCTAAAAACTTCCATTCTTGTATAGTTTCTTAGTAGCCATTTCTGCCAAGGGCTATCATTACATATTTCCACAGTGGGCTGTTGGGAGCCATCAGCTACTTTGCTTACAGAGAGACAGGACTGGGTGATTATGTGAAGAAGAGTGTGGGTCTGTTTGACAAAGAAAATAATGAATAATGACAAAATCAAGTACAAAGGCAGTAATCAATCAATCATTCTCGGCAACATACAATTTCTACTGGATAAGGATGGGAGCTACACGTCACAATAATTGTATCCATGGAGCTGTGAGCTGCATCCTTTTAGATGGCTCTAATATCAGCTGTATTCAGGAGGAGTAAATGAAGATAAGACTGAGAATATGGAGAAAAGCCTGAGATCAGATGATAAAACATTTTGGGCAAAAGTTTATTTTGAATAGAGAAGGTTATATTCTCAGTGTTCATCCTAATAATAACATACTTTCAGTGCTAAATGAGTTATTTTGTGAGCAGATATTCAAAATCATAGTTAGTTCAGAGAGTTTCCAATTACGGTCTTTGGCCTCCTCATTCCTTTGCCCTAAACTTGAGTGGATGCTGGTGAAGAGTCTCAGGAATAATTTAGCTTTAAAGCTTTGCTTTACTTTCTACAGTATGGTACTCAAATTGTTTCCACAAGGCTAACCTAGTGGTGTTAAAAGTGTTTCACATATGCTTGCCACATTCACGTAAATGTCAATTAGAAAGTTAGTGAAGGGAGGAGAAAGACAAAGATCAACTCTATTTGGTCTCTTAATTTGAGCTAATTCTCCAAACACAATTTGTAATTTATTTATTTGTCTGTTTCTTATTTTCCATCTATTTCCTCTGCAGGAACATAAGCTCCAGGAAGGCCAAGGACCATGACTACCTACATCATCAACCCAGTGCCTGCCCACAGGAGGCATTGTATAAGTTTATTGATTGAAACACTTAGTAGAAAGCCAATGAGGAAAATAAATTCTGATAAAATTCACCTACATCTCTCGGGCAGCTTAATGGACACAAATCATTGGATTTTCCATTTCAAGGACTTACTTTCTACAGTAAAATGGTAGAGGAATCATTTATAAGATAGGAAAGGTAACGTCATATATAATACATTTTATTTGTAAATTGATACTGTTCACTATATAGTTTGATTTATTAAGAAGACTAGTTTAGGGTTTTTTTTTTAAACCAAACTTGAATTTCCTATCTATATTGTTTAAAATTTCTAGGCTTGATTATCCTTTGCCCTCAGTGATTTTTCTTTTTGCAATAAAATTTTCTTAGTAAATGTCATGTTAACATCAAAGATCCCAGTGTTAAGGATTGTGAATTCCATGTGTCATTATAAAGGAAAATAAATTGTACAGTTTTCCTTGGTTTAAAATAAAAACAAAACTTGATTTTCCTTATGCTCAGGAAATGTAACTCCAGAACATGAATACAGTATAAAAATTTCCATTAAAAATACATTTGTAAAATTTTACCTCAACTTGTTTATCACATGAATGACCATGAAACACATTCAAAGAACTTTCACTCCAGGTATTTCTAAAAAGTCATGAACCAGAAAAAAATTAGAAATCTCAAGTAACCTCATTGAGATAAAAATTAATTTTCATTTTAAAAAATCCACAAAAACGTTTGTTAATTTCATTCATTTAAAAAAATGTATAGTTTATTTTTTCTGGTACTCTGTCGAGAAGATACCAACTATTAATATTTGATGTGTTTTCTAGTAATTTTTATCACATGCAAATTTATGTAATTGAGGTCAGCTAATGAAATATCCTTCTATTTGCATTGCGGGCATCCCTCTTATCATTAAAATAATCTAAAAACATCTGAAGTAAACAATTTATACAAGTAGATTTGCCAAAAGTCATTTAATTTTTCTATTTGGGGGGAATGTCTTTCCAGTTTGGAGTTATAAATAATGTTGTGGTAAACATCTCTGAACATCTCTCTCCACATCTATATTGTTTCTTTAGAAATAATTCTTAGAAGTGAAATCACAAGGTCAAAAGATATGAGCATTTTAATACATTAGCAAAGTTTAAAAAAAACTATAATAATTATTTTGTAATAATAGCAGTCTCAGCTAACATTTCTTGTGCTTATGATACGCCAGAATACTGTATGAATGTCAGTTTTCCTGCATCTACACCAGTACTGTGTGTTGGCATTAAAAACATGTATTGACATACTGACAGGATAAATAAATAAATGGATAAAAGAACACACATGAAATAATTTTTTATTTATGTATTTTTGATAGTTATTTAAATTAACTTTTAAATTTCATTTTCTTTGGCTATTTATAATTCTCCTAGGCTGTTTATTCAAGACCTTGCATATTTTATATTGGGTGTACATTTTTTTCTTTTAAATGCTCTTTCTGATGCATATGAGCCCTTTGTCATATTTGTTGCAAATGCCTCTCACAACTTTAGGAAACCGTCATGTTAACTCAATTTTGAAGGCCATGTGACCTGTAGACTGATATGCATCATACGGCCAAATATCTTCTCCTAGAGCTTTATTTAAAATATTGACTAGAAAACAGGGTAATATGAACCCTAAGGTAGTACTGATTTTTGTTTATAACAGCATTACTTAATCGTTCTCCTCTGAAGTTTAAAGCATTAGAATTTCCTGGGATTTATAAAATTTTAATCACACTATTTTAAGATGCATAAGAAAAAAATTAATAATTCCTGCCTTTAAACGTATTTGTATGTTTTGCTAAGACAAGATGTGTTACAGAGCGTTCCTAAGTCTACCCTTTGGAAGATACAGTTACTACTGACAGCCAACCGGAATCAGGCTAGGGAAACAACTTTGCTGACAAAATAAGAATCATAAAATTATAAAATTAGATCATACCTTTGTACCTTTAAAAAGCACTAAGTAAAAAACTTGACATTTTAATGAACAAATAGAAGCGACTATGATTGATTGAAGAACCAATCACACATGTAGGTCTCAGTTTAAAAGATGCCATACTAAAAGTTTAAAATGAAACCCAGTTGATTATTATATATGATGATAAAGTAAGAATAAATTTAGACTGTTATAGATATTTAATTTAATGATAAAGGCAATAGGGTTTCCCCTATTGATCAAGTACAGAATAACAATTATTTAAAAATTAATATAATAAAGTTGTTATTCCAAATATTAAGAAGATTTCCTGACAAGGTGATCTGTGCATTCATTAGAATAGAGTGTGAGTCTTCTTAAGAAAGTGTAAATGTTTAACAAACGAGAACTAAAAATGCAGTACTAAACTATTGAAAGTCCCAGTCACTAACTGATTCTACATAAGAAATCACAGCTATGGGGCGATAGGAACATGGAAAGGTTTTACTACTCTGATATACACAGCCTTCAAAGGTAAATGGAGCCACTGTTTTTATTAGGAATGCTACACAGGGAAATGGCTGGGTTGACGGTTATAGATCACTTACCTTGAAATTATATTCCCATTTACCTGCTTTCTGATAAAGGTAAATAAAAGAGGAGGTATTAAGTAAAGTCTAAATATAAGCTTCTGTGATTTCAGTAAATATCAATCCAACATATTTTACCTACTGACAAAAATTCCTTATATTGTGACTGTGGGAAACATTTGATACAGATGAATAACAAATTCCTAACAAGTATTTTCTCAGTCAATTTGCTCAGTCACGTGAAAAACAAGACTTATTTTTAGCATCATCTTTTGCTCTCTTTTTTTTTCTTTGTTACATAGTGTTTGTTGAGGATAAGTGTTCTGTTCTAAAATTAGATTCTCACACTGTATGTTGTTGCCTAGATGTTCAAAAAGAAATGTGATTATGTGCACTTGTTGCAGGAAAATGTAAATTTCAAATGGATTGGAACACAATTGCAATGTTAAAACAGAATATAAGAAAACTCGAATAAAACAGAATGAATGGATGACAGACCTTTATAAAAATAATTTCTAAAATGTCTCAGTGAGATGAAATTGCTTGTTTTTTTTTTCTCCTTTTTGTTTTAACTCTGTGGCAATGGGCTTTTACAGCACCAAAGTGTTCAGGTAATTTATTCAAGAGATTTAAACCAGGTGGGGATCTTGCAGTTTTGCTAACGATGCTCAGTTCCCCCCCAATCAAACATGTTTGGCCAGGTATAAAGTGATACCAAATTAAATTCACAGTTGTGTTATTTAAGAAATATTTACAAGAAAGTAGGAAGCTATATTTCAAATCAAAGTTGGCCAAAGATATGTATTTATTATCAACATATGCTTAGTTTTATGCAAATAAAAAAAGAAGCAATTAGATAGTAATTAATACATAATGAATATAGAGCTAAAGTTTATAAGCAATTAGACATACTGACAAAATAGTTTTATGATTGCCTGCTTGTCTAAACAGACAATATTTATTGCAGAACGTCTTTCCAATTATTAAGGAAAGGAGAAATTCTATGTGAATAAAGTTTGGTACGACAAACAATAGTATTTAATAATTTCTTTCATTTGTAATACTGTCCATTTAGCTTATTACATCATCATCACTGAAAGCATCTAATTCTTTCTGGTTTTTCACTGACTTCAAGAGGCAATATAGTGTAGTGGAAAGATTGCTAGATTTATTGCCAGAAAGCTGGGGTGTAAAAACCTAGACAAGGCACTGAAACACTTAGAGCTTCTGATCACTAATGTGAAGAACACAAATTTTAATAGTAGTATCTTATAGGACTGTCATTAAGAATTGCGTGAGAAAACAAATAAAATTATAGACACTCAATAAACTTTATTCCTTTCTCTTCCCTCCTCCCCCACCTAAGAAGTAAACAAACCAGTGCAGCTGGAGAGACTGCATGTTTTGAGACTTTACGATACTGTTTCAATTTTCCTCTGGATATTCCAACAATTCTGCTCCTATTTATGACTTGTTTTTCTAAGACTGAAAGGACTACGGGAAATAAGGTGATGGAATATTTCAACCGTTCACACTGTGAGATTCCCAATTGTACTGATAACTAGCTTTCTTTCATTACTGTATTAGGACCTAAATCCTGTCTCTGTGGCTCGCGATGTGATCTTTGCGCTTTAGTTTCGTCCTGATAAAGGCTGAAAGAAAAGAACTTTAAGGTAAATTTCAGCTCTGTAATTCTATAAACCCCACCAAGTTTCATTCTGCTTTGAAAGCGCACCACCTCAGAGGTTTCTCAAAGAGGAATAAATCTGCCTTTGATAGCAACAGATAAAGAACTGAACTAAAGAGGTAGCAAGCTGCACTTGTCTGCTTTCCACTGGTTGGAATAGGAGCAGACTAGAGCTACTCATCAGCTTCTCCTCTTTCCCATCTCAGCACCTCTCACTCTTCTGCTCACTTTCCCTCCCCAATCCCTCCTGGGGACCTTGACATTCTCCCAAGTGTACTTATGCCTTTCCATAACTTTGCAATATTTTTCAACAGTGTATAGAAAAACTAAGGAAAATAAGTGGATATTTGGCCACTGTCTAGACCTGTCCTTCTCAAACTTCGATGTGTACATGAGTGACCTGGGAATTTTGTTACAGACTCTGATCTATGTGTGTTTAGGGTGGTATCTCAGATTCCTCCTTCCTAACAAGTTTCCAGGTGACGTTACTGGTCCTAGAATCACACTTTGGGTAGCAATGGTTGGCTCTATTCTGTAGACTAAAGTGATCCTAAACCTGAAACTTAAAGAAAAGGTAATAAAAATAAATATTATATTTCAATTTCATTAAAACAAATCATCTTTTTTCTGACTTCTTCACAAATAAAATCAGTATTGTCTCAAAGCTGAAATTTCCAGAAAGGCAATGCATTATTCTTATAATTATTCTATTTTCACATGACTTCTCTACATTTTGATTTATACATTTTTAGATGTGGCAAAAATATCTACATTATGATTGGAAATTTTGAATTTAGACAAGTGTAACATCACAATTTAATTTTCAAAACATAAACACATAGGAGAATAAATTAATCTATATTACGTAACTATTAGGATGATTGGATTATTTATTTAAAAATAAACATTCCTCAATATCTGTGGCTTTTTTGTGTGTGTTCTAGAAACAAAGTTTACATGACACAAAATACTATAATGCTCTAAAAATACTGCAATAACTACTAGTCATCCAAAATAGCAAATCTGAAAAACTATTTCTTTATTTTAGGTGAAGCTATCTATTTTTTTTCACGTTTTTTTCAAAGTCCCTTACTATTAAATAATCTTGCTAATGGCTGATAAGAATATGAACAAAAATATAAGCCTAATTACCAACAATATTTATTTCAAAAACAAAAGAATTTGAGTTATGACTATGAAGCTATTTTCCACTCAAAAAATTATAGAAAAGTTTAAAGATTAAAAGTGGAATTTTGAAATACAATACTGCTTCACCTTACAAAAATATGTACACTCATTCTCCTTTCATTATAAATACGCTAGATTTCTTTATTTTTGGCACAAGCCCAATAAAGTCACGGGTTCCCAGTGAAAACTAAAGGGCAACAACAACAATAACAAAAAGTTTTATTAAAAAAATATTACTTGCAGGATCTCTCCTTTATTTGTACATTTTTATCTGTACTGTTCCTCATAGAAGAGATAGGGAGCAGATTAAGGGTCCAGGTTTACCCACGTGTATTATTTGAGGACATGACTTCTTCAGGCTTAATATAAAGAGTGGTGATGGTAATAGTTGAAGAGTAAAAAATGGTGGTCAGACAAAGTTATAAGGTATTGAGAAGACAAAAGAGTCTGAATAGAACATAGGAAGGATTCAGGGTGTTAGTCCTTAATTATGTTCCAGAAAAGACTATTTCATGTCTTGGTAAGAGCTTGGTAATGTATAAACTTTAGGGCCAAATTTTAATCCTATGTAATCAGTTTCAAATCCTATAAGAATTCAGTAAGTTTTCCTGAAATTTCACATAAGAAACTACATTGTGTAAATTACAATGAGATTCAAAGAGTTTTTAAAAAGAAGATCTTGTTAAAATATGAATAATACCAACAACTCTGTGGATTGGTTTTTAAAATGTTACTCTTGCAAAGTATTTTAGGCTCGCCTAGAACACTGCATTTGTGAAATTAATTTACCTCTATTGTATTATATATTTTGTAAGAATAAAGTTTATTTCTTATCTTAAATAAGCCACCAAGAATTTAATAATGTGGAAAATGTAACACAACCAATTCATTTTGCTAAGCAAAGAGAACTGAATGAAATGAAGCTGTTTCAAGGCAGCTTCCTTACGCAGAGGAAAATATTTCTTTTTTATTAGCTCCATCTGATGGTTGATCTGGTTTTTACACACTGCCTGGCTATAAATTCCCCATAGTAATTTTATCGTTTTTCTCTCCTTCTCTTCTATCAGGAAGATGTGCTATGTTGAGAAGATGCCACTTAGCTGATTATATACCTAACTAGTTTATCTTACAGAGTATTTACTATTATAAAGAGCATTCATACTAACCTTGTCAACTTTTTCCTTTTTCCCTTTAAGTTGAAAGCATATATATCACAGATTACAACAGCGTAAAATTTAAAATTTGAAAGTATGAAAATAATCTATTGTCCTCTATGCACATCTTCATATATACTTCTCAAACAAGCAAAGCTTACCCCTTACCTAATTTATGTTGAGCACGTACATGGTGATAAATTTTACGCACATAAAAATGACTTTATTTTCCTCATACGTGTTTTATATTAATGGACCAGTTTGGCAAAAACCTATTTATATGATATACCATCCTAATGTTATCAGATCTCAGCATGTATGCTTGAAAATACAGCTATTCCAATGCAGAAAAAAATAGCTTAGGATTTAAATGTATTTGAAATATATAACTTGACTTTAAGCATTAAATAAGTGAATTAAGAAAAATACTATACCTCGGCATCATATTCCCATAACTGATTTCCTCTCATATGATGGCATTTTAACATGATTACAGGTCCATTGAGTCTAGAAACATCCAGGCACAAGTCATCTGTTCGGATTTCTTTGTCGGCAGTATAAGAAAATACCTGAAAATATAGAATTCAGCTAATAAAATGATATCTACTTAAAAACAAAAGAGTCACAGTATAGCAGATTTACCTGTGGAAGATTTCCTATCATGTAAACTTATGTTTTCAAATGATCTCTGCTGTGTGATCTCCAGAAAGCTAGGTCATCTCTCCGAGTCCTTTTCTTCAACTGCAAAGTAGGGACCTTGTCATCTGTTTTATAAGATTTTGATGAAGCCTCAATTCAACAAACTAAATTGTTAAATGCTTATTATATGCTGGCACTGTGTTTCCACACTATACTTCCCTTATAATGCTCACAACACGTTCAATAAAATAAAGTCTGTAAATTACATGGAGCTCAATAAAGGGCAGCCCTTTTTCCTCCCAACTTATGACCCCCGACTCTCGAGACAATCATGTTTTTCATAAAGAAGTTTAAATCTTTAATTCAATAACATAAGTACACTACATAAATTTTATTAAATATTGTCAGTGGGTTTCTGAAGCTTATAGAATTATCTTCTCTAGAGATCTCATTAAAGGTAGGCTCTATACTTTCTCATATGGTTTTGGCTAAGCTTGACTACATCAATTCTTCTCAAAATATCCAAGAAATGTCAAGGTGGATTGTAGACTCATTAGTGAATTCAAATTGATATTGTAATAATCTCTATTATTTTGTTCCCAGTGTGAATAATTTATTTATAACATTATTAAAGTTTCATGAGGGTTATTAAGTACATAATTACAAAGGTGGTTTTCTTTTGTTAGCCATGATAAGCACGGTTCAGGGTTCTGTGGGTATTTATTTCTTTCTGGTAATGTCAAGAGGTAGTGTAAGGAGGAAGGTCCTCTCAGGATCTCTTTGTTTCCCAAAGCAGTCTGAAGAAATCTGAGGAAGTCAGCTCCACAAATCACTTCTAAACTCTGGAGTCCAAGTCTGTGAGCTGAACAAGTTAATCTTGAAAGGGTTCCTCTATAGCACTGCTACTCTGGGCTTCTGGGAAAATCACAGGAAGCGGTAAGAGGAAGCTGCAGAGTCAATGATGGAACCCAAGTACCCTCTTAAGCCAACATCTGAAAAGGAAATTCTTCACAAACTTTACACATTCTGCTCAAAAATATAAAAGCTTGAGAACCATATGAAGTTCATTTAATTGAGCTATATAAAATATATTATACACTTCCTGTTGAAATTCAGAAAAATTTTTCCTATCTTTAATATTTTTAATGTTCATAGTTTTAGTGGAAATATGAGTAACCAAAAGAAGAACAAAAGAAACACTCATCAAAGATAAGTATTTGCATCCTTCCCAAGCATGTTTTTTTTTTTTTTGAGGAAGATTAGCCCTGAGCTAACAACTGCCACCAATCCTCCTCTTTTTGCTGAGGAAGACTGCCCTGAGCTAACATCCATGCCCATCTTCCTCCACTTTATATGTGGGACGCCTGCCACAGCATGGCTTGACAAGCAGTGCATAGGTCCGCACCTGGGATCCGAACTGGTGAACCCTGGGCCACCAAAGCAGAACGTGCAAACTTAACTGCTGTGCCATTGGGCTGGCCCCCAGTATTTTAAAAATATAATTACAAACATATTTAATTAACTGATTCTAACAGTAAACCTTAATCTGAGGGAGGAAAATTTCTTTTGCCAATTATAGGGTTATTTCAATGTAAAGGATAATTTTCCACATTAAAATTCCTTTCTTTTGGTTGTATACAGATGCCAGTGTAAACAGAGACACTGAAGCATTCACATTCACCATTAATTTTGCATAATGTGTATAATCATGCCCTAAGCGATGATTCTCCTCCGGTCTCTTACAATAGTTTGGAAACTTTACATGTTGAAAGTTCTAGAGAGCAGTCTCCCACATCCTGTTCCTCAATTTCTAATTTTGATTCCTTTTTTTTTTGTCAATTAGCAGATAAGTAATTTTCACTCAAGAAAGATATATTTGTATAATATTTTCTGAGGCTATATATGCACATCTGAAATTATTTTTCTTTGGCCTTTGCACTTGAAAAAAACCCTAACTGATAGAATACTTGCCCCACAGATACTTTTTCTGGGGAAAAAAACTGTAGATAATGCTTTCATTATTTTCTGGTGTTAATGTAAAACCAGGATTAATTTGTTTTTCATACCCGATAATCTCATTTTTTTTTTTCTTTTTGGAAGATTAGCCCTGAACTAACTACTGCCAATCCTCCTCTTTTTGCTGAGGAAGACTGGCCCTGAGCTAACATCCATGCCCATCTTCCTCTACTTTATATGTGGGACACCTACCACAGCATGGTTTTTGCCAAGCAGTGCCATGTCTGCACCCGGGATCCGAACCAGGGAACCCAGGGCCACCGAGAAACAGAACGTGCGAACTTAACCGCTGCACCACTGGGCCAGCCCCTCACTTTTTTTTTAAAGATTGACACCTGAGCTAACATCTGTTGCCAATCTTCTTCTTCTTTTATTTTTTTTCTCCCCAAAGTCCCCAGTACATAGTTGTATATTCTAGTTGTAGCTCCTTCTGGTTGAGCTTGTGGGATGCTGCCTCAGCATGACCTGACAAGCAGTGCCATGTCTGCGCCCAGGATCCAAACTGCTGAAACCCTGGACCACTGAAGTGGAGTGCGCGAACTTAACCACTTGGCCACGGGGCTGGCCTGCTGATAATCTCATTTTTATAACTGTTTCTAGGATGTTTTTTATTCTACATAATAATAATAAACAGCCAGTACATGCATCTTTCTTGATTTTATCTGGAAATTAGGTTTGTTCTCAATTATTTATCTGTTCTATCTATCATCTTGCTACCCATAACCGTCATCTTTGTGCTTTTTCATATCTCCAACTGTAGGAGGTTCATGGAAATCGCTTTGGCATGCACTAAAATATTATACGCAAAATACTTTGTAGAAATCTAGGTACGTAGACAGCATCTGGTAATTGATATTTAGTGTTATTATTCCAGTCTTGGGGCTAATCCCAGGTTGTGGCCTTGCATATGGATTCCTGCCTTGACAATATGCCAGTACCCAAAGAATTTTAGGACAGGATCCTGGCAGGCTTTGCTCTTGCCTGTCTGTGCCTACCCCTTGGCCACCACACACACAGTCCTGAGGTGGCGCTCTAATACCTAATGACAGACCTTCCTGACACATTTAGCATAGTGCCATCTCCATATATCGTCACCCTCTAGATTAACCACTTCTGAGTTCCTTATGCCTGGGGGGACAACCTCACATCTCTTGCTAGATTTCCTAGAAGGCAGCTGCTCCCTATGGCTACTGCCTGTTGCCTGTGTCAATGTAGACTCTCTCAGTTGCTATGTGTAGATCCTAGTAAAGCACCTGCCCAGTCTGTTCTCCCGTTGTAGTTAAAACCTTTATGCCTGATCATAAGGTCAGATAAAATAGCTAAAACATGAACACACATGAAGCACTTTAACTTAGAGTCAACTGTCACACATGTTGATGACTTTACCAGGTGGATTCCTTCATAGTGAAGTCTGATTGTATATTCTCTTAGACAAACTGGAAATTATTCCTCCATTTCCGGATACCACTCAAACTGCTTTATCATTGGTTTACCAATACTTATTCTTATTAAAACAAGAATTGAGTTACACAAACCATAGATTTAGCGTTTATTTTCTGTTGCTCCAATTCCAGCTTGGCTCTAATGACAATTGATTGAATCAAAGTCTAATCACTTTGAGCTAAGGTGACTAGAAACAGGGTAAAATAATCAATCTTCTTATCCTCCCATCCATTATAAAAGAGGAAATAGAGAGGAAGTTAACATTAATTGAGCAACTATCTGTGTTAGAAACCATGTGGATATGATTCATATATATTATACTAAATCAATTTGCACTTTTATTACATTGTGCAATTACATGTATATTCCTGTGATGGATACCAACTTATAGTATTGCAAGTATAAGTAGAGCTCTTTATGTGAACCATATGGATGTAAGAGTTTATGGTGCTTTGAAAATTCTGTATTTTATACCTCATCTTCAAATTTGTTTAAATGTAAAGTTATGAGCTATCTGGCATTACATATCACCTTCTGTAATCTGTTGGTCAAGCCAGCTCTACGAACAACCACTAATGAGGCCATTTCTACTCAACTATTTTAAGTTCAGCTGTCTTATAAGAAGTGATGGATCTTTTGCTCCATTTTGTGGACCCTGTTAATTATCATGCCTCTCAAAACTACTCAGTTCACTGTAACAACTCAGTTTTTATTGTCTCCTATTGTATCAGTTTGCTAGGGCTGCTATAACAAAGTACCACAGACTAGGCGGCTTAAGCAACAGACATTTATTTCCTCAGAGTACTGGAGGTTGGAAGTCCATGATCAAAGTATCAGCAAGACCGGTTTCTTCTGTGGCCCTCTCTCCTTGGCTTGTAGAGGGTCATCTTCTCCCTGCATCTTCCCATGGTCTTCCCACAGTGCCTTTCTGTGTCCTAATCACTTCTTATAAGGACAACAGTCAGCTTAGATTAGGGCCCACCCTGATGATCTCATTTTACCTTCATTACGTCTTTAAAGAGCCCATCTCCAAAGATAGTCACAGTCTGAGTTACTGGGATTAGGACTTCACCGTGTGAATTTTGAGGGGACACAATTCAGCTCATAAGAATTTTAACTCTTTAAAATGTGTTGAAAGAGACAATGCATCTTTTTCTACTCCTAGATGAAAACTATAGCATGTGTGATTTTTCTGCTTACTAGCCTAGGTCCCCTGGGGATTCAATTCAAAAATTAGAGTAGTTTGTTTAATATTACCAAAAGTGACAGGGGCCAGCCCGGTGGCATAGTGGTTAAGTTCACATGCTCTGTTTCAGTGGCCCAGGGTTCGCCAGTTCAGATCCTGGGCGCGGACCTAGCATCACTCATCAAGCCATGCTGTGGCAGGCATCCCACATATAAAAAATGGAGGAAGATAGGCACCAATGTTAGCTCAGGGCCAATCTTCCTCAGCAAAAAGAGGAGGATTGGGGCCGGTCCAGCGGCGCAGCAGTGGTTTGCACGTTCCACTTCAGCAGCCCAGGGTTTACTGGTTCGGTTCCTAGGTGTGGACCTATGCACCGCTTGGCAAAAGCCATGCTGCGGCAGGCGTCCCACATATTAAGTAGAGGAAGATGGGCACAGATGTTAGCATGGGGCCAGTCTTCCTCAGCAAAAAGAGGAGGATTGGTGGCAGATGTTAGCTCAGGGCTAATCTTCCTCAAAAAAGAAAAAAATCGGAATGAAATTTAATACTAAATCTCCTCCCTCTCTGTACATTGGGCCTGCTTTATGTTGGAAGCCGGCAGCGGGATAGGGCATCCTAGACTTCTCTATTTCACCGTCTTAAGCTTCATTTCTTCTCGCCTCTCTTGCCCACTCCCAAATCCCCCCAGCTGCTAGTCAGGTTTTGGTTCTTCCAAGGTGGTAAAGGTATAGGAGAGGTCTTACTTGAACTCTTCATAACTGCTTCCTGTTCTCTGGCCTGGCAGAGATTGAAAGCTCCCTCTCTTGGGAGTATTTATGGTTCTTTAGACATTCCCATTGCTAAGCACCTTTCACTGCAGTGTTAACTAAGAGGATGATGCCTACTTTATAAGTGGGCCACTCTTTATGATTTTTTTAACTCTGGGAGGCAAGATGACCCAGGCAGCGTAGTCACTTCAATTCAGTTGTCACCGGCCAGCTTTACACGTATGAGTCAGGTCACAGCCTGCCATATTTCACAAATGCAAAAAGCACATCACTTAGCGAGCTCTTAAAGTGGTGTCCTGCATCATTTGCAGGGCCCATTGCAAAACGAAAATGCAGGACGACTTGTTCAAAAATTATTAAGACTTTCAAGACTGTAGGGCACTGTTGGACTGCCTGGGTTTCATATTCATGAAGCTGCCCCTGTCTTGAATCTTCCTCTCAGAAGTTTGGTCACTGGAAGCTAGAATTCCAGCCCCCCTCCTCCAAACGGAGGGCAACTACTTTCTCCATAGAAAACCTTATAATCTTCTTCACCTTCTGACACCTCCTGTTATGGGTTGAACTGTGTTCCCTCAAAACATATATTGATCCTAATCCCTAGTAACTCAGAATGTGAACGTATTTGGAAATAGGGTCATTGCAGATGTAATTAGTTAAGTTACCATGAGGTCATACTGGACTAGGGCAGACCCTTAATCCAAAATGACTGGTGTCCTCATAAGAAGACAGAGACCTATGTAGAGAAAACAGCCCTGTGATGACAGAGGCAGAAATGAGCAATGCATCCACAAGCCAGAGGGATTGGCAGCAAATACCAGAAGCTGGAAGAAGGAAGGAAGGATTCTCCCTTAGAGGTTTCAGAAGGAATATGCTCCTTCTGACACCTTGATTTCAGATTCTGTTGTTTTAAGCTGCCCAGTTTGTGGCAGTTTGTTATGACAGCCCTGGGAAACTAGCACACCTCCTATTATTCCTTATTCTGGTTGAAGGGTCTAAAAGTCATAGAATCAGTTTTCCAAATTGTCATTGCAAATTTCACCTAGGAAGTCTGATTTTAGATTTCACTTCTATTGTATCTCAGTGTCCAGGCTGAAAATTGTAACATCCAGTCATACTTTCCAAAAGCATCAGAGCAATCATTTTTATAATCACTTTTCTATTTAAATATATGTCCATAAAGTGGTTCTTTACTGTGACTAGATGATTTATTTCTTTTTAAATATACTTTATTGAGGTCAGATTGATTTCTGTCTCTGAATTCCTGTACTCATATGAGTTGAGGAATAATTCCCAAAATATAAAGGATGATAGCCAGTTCCAATCTTGATTCCGTCCTCTCTTAATATTTTTTTCAGAGAAGGCAAGCATTTTCTTTATTTCACAAATGCATATGGTTTGTTCTGGATTCTTCATTTTGGGAAATATGCCCGAAGGCATTTTATGATTCTTCAAATATCTACAATTAAAACAGCATTTAAACAATTTCCAAGGACTGTTGTGAGAACGATCTTCTAAAATATTCTGCATTAAATTAACACTTTATTTCACACAATGAAAGACTGTGTCCATATATTCTTTTAAAAGTTGTATCACACGTAAAATCCTAATGTTATATAGTTACTTCTTTAAAAATACTATTTTATATTTACCCCTTTGAGAAACTGCAAACAAATTTTTGCTCAGATTTGTAGCATAAGCAGCTGCTCCCTTGAAACCTTGTTCCAGCCGGGCAAGTTGCAAAGCAAGGACGCTGTGTTACGTGTACTGGGACCTGGACCACGCTTCCTTCAGCAAGGGGCTCAGGAACTAAACGCCCTCTGCTGGCTCTATCTTTTCTTCTTTTATCCTTAGATTAAGAAATAGCTTGCCAATATATATACACATATATATATTTATTTTTATATATGTATTCTGTGTGTACTTAAAATATTCACAAGTGCATTTGATTCAGCTTTATAATATAGGTTGTGATTTCCCTAGATTTAGCTTTGAATTTATAAAATACTTTGCCTGTTGAGCTCCTCAGGACAATATTTACTGTAAAAGGTCACAGTTTGAAGGGACTGTATATATTACTCTCTACCAACTGCTTCACTTTCCAGATGAAGAAACTGAGGTCAATAAAGTTACAAGATCCACCCAATTTGAGAGAGACACTTAGTCACAGAGGTCTCTCTCAACCCCAAGCTTATTGCCACTATTCTTTCACTTGACTATACTGTCCCTTACACAACCATCACTTAGTCATTTTGGAGCTTTGGACCCTCTAAGAGACCTCTTTAGGTATTTGAAGTTCAGTCAATTTGAGGAATCTGTTAACCATCCAGAAGGTAAATTATAAGAAAACAAACACATCATGATAGTTTTCTCCCTCATTCTGTAAAAATAGCCCAGGGAAATTTGCATTGAAATAACAAGGAAAATTGTTTAGCAACAAAAATTAGACCTTTAGCAATGTGATTTATTTTTCAAAATTTTCTCTCTTACTGCATGTCACACCATCCTGAAATAAGCATGCAGAATGCATAGATGAAATTGAACTTATCAATGGAACTGCCAAGCAGTGACTTTTGCTCTCAGATGGGGTCTTTTTCTGTCTTAATTGATTTCAAGCTTCATCTATAGCTTGTTAGCTCAGTGGTTTGTGTAAAAGAGGGTAAGGAGAAGTAGGTAGCTTCTAGATGTGTCCTCTTAACTTATCTTAGATGCCTAGATGATATCTATGGTCTTTTGCAGTTTTAGTGCTCTAAAACTATTATTAAAAAGAAGATGGGGGTGTGTATCTCATGTTTAATATTTCCATCCTGTTCTCAACATCAGCTACGAAGTATTAACTCTTTCCCCTTTCACTTCAATATAACTATGTATACATAATTTAATTTGATATTTCTTAATTTGTGCTCAGGAAGTCACATCATTCTTCCATCCCTGACCAGGTATGTGCTCATACCCTAGGACTATCCATTCCACTTTGCCCAGGAAAGACTATGCTCATTAAAAGTCTTAGTACATTCTTCACTTTCTTCGTGTAGGATTTTGTATCTACTCTTACCCAGATCACTTATCCCCACTGTAATGCAGGTATGGCATCATCTGTGTATATCTTTGGAACAGGACAACACTAAAATAATGGGATTTGGAAAATGACACAGACCTGAGTTTGAGACCTTCCTCCACTACTCATCAGAACCAGAGTTACTGTGAGGCTTTGTCAGGATCTTGGCTTCCTCATCTGGGAAAAGGGATAGAGGTGCCCCCTGTTTCCTGGGCTATTTCAGAGGTTGAAGGAGGCAATTCATGTAAACTCTAAACACAGAACTTGCCCAAAGTAACATCTCAGTGTTAGTTATTATCTGTGCAAAATCCAGGCATATAATCTGCATTTGATTACATTCTGTCTCATCTTTGTGTTTTATTTTATTTTGTAAAACTTGTTGCCCAGTAACAATGCTAAGGATATATTCTGAACATCTTTGGAAACAATTCTAGGAAAGGAGTATGTGTCCAATAATTACTTATTGAATTGAAATGAAAACAATTTGTCTTTGAATTCTCTAGCTCACTTTGTGGAAAACAGAGCAAGAGAGTAAGGTAATATAATAAGCAGCATGCACTAATACAATAAAAAAAAGTGACTGATGTTTCTATTTTCTTTCTACTTCATTTTTAAATCTTCCCATTTTAAACACACTGATATTACAGTTTATGCATGTTTAATACTTTACTCTGCCTTGAAGGGTTTTAAAGGAAGACTACACTGAGAAATCTAATACATATATAAGCATTATGCTCCATTTACTCATATTTTACTATTGAACTATTGAAGAATATAAATTGCAAATTTAAGCCCAATTAGCATTCCTTCCAAAAGTTACCCCACTCGATAAGCTTGAATGTGTAGCTGTTGCTTTCTGTGTGATTATGGTAGCATTCTGAGATGGCCCCAACATTCCTGTCCCCTGGTGTACATACCTTGTATAAACACCCTTCCCTTGAGTGTGGGTGAGGCTGTGACTATGACAGGAAAGTCACTCCATGATTACATTATGTTATGTAGGACCTCATATTAGCCGACCAAAGAGAGAGGTTTTCCTACTGACCTTGAACACGAAAACTGCCATGTTTTGGAGATGGCCACATAGCAGGGAACAGACGGCAAGCCCTAGCTGCTGACAGCAACCCCTGGCAGAGAGTCAGTGAAAACACCAAAAAGCACGAAGATGCGACCTCAGTCCTTCAAGTGAAGGGAACTGAAATTGGCCAATAATCAGGAATCTTGGAAGAGGACTCCAAACCTCCAGTGAGATCACAGCTCTGGCCAACGCCTTCATGTCAGTCATGTGGGACCCTGAGTAGAGAACCCAGCCACGTTGTGCCTGAATTTCTGACCCACAGAACTGTTAGATAATAATTTTGTGCTGTTTTAAGCCACTAAATTTGTAAAAATTTGTCACACCATACTAGAAAACCAATATAGTGGCTATCAAAAAAAAAGGACATAATGCAAAAACTAAAAGTCTCACCATGTGGAATATTTTCTCCCATGCTGTGTCTACATCATTTATTTATTCATTCAATAAGGCATTCATCCATCTTTTTATTCAACTGATGTTTTGAGACTCTTAAATATTTCAGGCTTCATCCAAACCATTTAGACCTTTCATGAAACTTTGAATTCGATACACATACATCTAACTAGTGCCGACATTTCTGTATGAGTTTCCTCCATTATTCTAGCCTACCTTGAACTCTGTTCTCCATGTTCTCATTGCAATCATTTTCTGTACCAAATTATTTTTCTCTTGGTATTATTCTCTGCTATGTTTTCCTTGATTGTATCATTCCTTAAATATTTATTCTCTGAAAGATTGGCCCTAATGCATATAAATTACAAGGAAGTAAAGGGAATTCTTAGAAGGGATATTCTCCTTCAGCCATGGGCAATTGAGTACATACTTTCCCTTTATCACTATCTCATTGTTTGGCACTATAGAGCAGCAAGATATTTGGTCTTTAAGGTTCTCACTGATTTATGCCTGTGAATATAAAATAGCAATATATATCATCCACATGACATCTATATCAAGTATTATATTTGTTTTAGTGTTTATTAGCCACAAATTCATGGGAAAAAGTTTGTGCCATCCTTTTTGAATATACTTTTACTGGTATTTTGGTAATATTTCATACCTTAAAAGGTTTTCACTTACATTATATCAATAGGCACTTCCTAAAAGTCTAGTGTGTGGCATATGATTAGATAAAAAATGATTAAATATATAAAAAGCCTCAAAGGCAAATTTTAATGTCCTAGATGGCACAAAGATACTCTTATTGTGTATGAGTTACAACTGCCTCTTATCTGTAAAGATAAACTACTCTTTAGTTTAAATTAGACCTAATTAAAATAATTCACCTCCAGGTTATTACTACTAGATGGAAATAATACTAAATTTTTCTTGGTGGTTTCAAACTTAAAGAAATCCTATTTACTTATGGCATTCATCATTGCTGCAAACTAAAATCAAGCTCTATTTAGTTTGGCTTCCTCCAAAAGCTGACACTGAGACAAGGATTCAAGTGCAAGTAGTTTATTGGGTGGATGGCCCCAGGAAGGACCACTGGGCAGTAGGGAAGGGAAAGGAGCCAATACAGGGTACATTACATATTAGTTATAGTGTGGGTAACTGGAGTTTAATCCTGTTGGGGATCGTTGACAACCACTTTAGAACAAGCAACTCAGAATCAGTCCCCTCAAAGGGTGAAGGAGCTGGGGATAATTATACACCACTTGCCCTCAGCTTTTGCTTGAGGTGTGCTTCCGGGAAGTAGAACTGTTTAATTCCCCAGGTGTTACTAGGTGGGTAAAGCAGCCTCTGGTAGTGAAAACCCTCAGGCAAAGGGACAGAGGTCCTGGCCTTTGAATGTTGGGCTGGAAGCAAATGGAACAAGAGAAAATAAACAACATTTTGGGAGCACCTGCTGTGTGTTCAGCAAAATAGCAGTCACGTAAAATATATTGTATACTAAATATGATACAGCACATATCATATGTTGCACATTTCTTCAATAACCTTTCAAGATAAGCATAATTTCAAGATAAGCATAATTATTACTCTTTTACAAATGAAGAACATGAGGCCTGAAAAGGTTAAATAAATTCCCCAAGTGGGAGAACCTATCTTTGAACTAATCCCATGCTCTTTTCACACTTACCATTTTGCCTCTCAGTGATAATTACAATTTAAAAAAAACCCTCCGGACTTTACTAAGATTTCACTAATTTTTCCCTAAAGTTCCCATATGATTCCCTGTTCGTTGTTTCCAGGATACCATATTACATATAGTTATCATATTTCCTTAGGCCACTCTGACAGATGCTCAGACTTTCTTCTCTTTGATGACTTTGACAGTTTTGAGGGGCAGTGGTTAGGTATTTTACAGCATGTCCCTCAGTTTGGGCTCATCTAATGCTTGTCCCATGGTTAGATTGGTTATAGGTTTTGGGGAGGAAGACTACAAGCTGAAGTGCCATTCTCATCACATCATATCAAGGGTGCATGGCAGCAATGTGACGTATAATGTAGAACCTGGATGACTTGCCCAAAGTCGCATCTGCTGTGTCTCTCCACTGTAAAGTCACCACCACCCCATTCCATGTTCTACTGTCTAGAAGCAAGTCAGTAAGCACAGCCCACATGCAAGGGGGGCAGGAGAGCTAAATTTCACCTTCTGAAAGAGGGATCATCCCCATAAATTATTTGGAATTCTTCTATACAGGAGATCTCAGAGATCAATTTTAACACATTTCTAAAAACTTCAGTCTAAAATTGGGGGCCATGTCTTTATGTTAAATTTATATGTAACACATTAAGATTCTCATAGTAAAAGATAAGTCTAGCTCATGAGCCACTTGTTTCACTCACTGAAAGAAGAAAAAATTCAGATCCCACTGGGAATAAGTAGGTAGATTGTGACGTGACCATTTCTGCTGCCTAGAAGCGGCACTTCCTCTCAGCAGTGTGTAGGCTATGGATTGAGCACTGGCCATCGTGACCTATAAAGACCCCTCTGATCATTCCTTGGTGTTACAATGACCATAAAATGCACCTTTAAATTTGTTAAGTATTGTTTTTTGGAACAAACAAAAATTCCTCTTAAAAAAAATAGTCTGAATATCTCAGCCAGATACATACATTTTACTTCTAAGTAAGAAGAACATCCCATAGTCTATTTAGAAAGTTAGCAACTAGAGAGTTGGAGTAGAAATATGTATATCTGGTAGGTTTTCATTTGAAGGCTAAGATTCTTTATTAGCAATTGGAATGGACCCTAGAAATTTCTATGGTAAGCTACCGAAGCTTTTCTTTCCTTTAATGGAAAGGTATCATTTCTGTACATACCACACGTAGCTTCTTGTTCTGTATTGGATCAAGTCCTTTGATAACATAATAACAGAAATAAAATGAAAAAAAGTTCTATAGTCTGTCCCTGCTTGTGGTGAAATTATACTTGGGTACTAAATAATAAGAATAAAAAGCCCTTTTCATTTTGTCTGTACTCACCATGTTATTTTTAATAACAAAAGTGCATGTCCAAGTATTTTCATGAGGTTGTGTTAGAAATAGGTTATAGGCTATCCTTGACAACCTTTGCAGTCTGAAAGCTCTTTGCTTCTTTTGTCCCCTCAAATCAAAATTCCCTTGCTTGACATTTACATTCTATTATAAACTTAACTCCTCTACTTATAAAACTTAATTTTCCACTCTCCTTAGTACAGGCATTCCACTTCATTTGGCCAGTATCCTTGCTGTCCCTGAGCACACTCTATTCTCTGTGCTCACTGACAGCTTTCTGAAACCTTTTAGACCCACTCCTGTCCTTATCATACCTTTTTCTAAATGCCTCCTGTATAGCAGTACAATTTTTTTTTCAAAATGATTGTTTTGTATTCCCACTGAGATTGAGCATAGGGATTGGGTATCTATTTACTTATTTATTTTTCCTCTTGTTAAAAAGTGAAAGTGGATTTAAACAGAATTATATACATATATAATATTATATACATATACTATATATATTATATTATATATATATAATAGGTAAGAAAGAAAAGTGAAAAATCACATCTGCATAAACAAGGATGATATAATAAAAAGAATCAAAGTATGTGGCCACTATAAATATTTGTCCATAGAATTTTATTAATTTTCCCTGAATGGACTATGTATTTGGCAGTAAGAAAGAAAAGACAAAGCTGTTCCTCAGGAGACAAACGACTCTTCCTAATACTCAGTGAAGTATGAAATTCTCTTAGGGGTACTCATAGGAAGGACTCTATGTCATGTAAAGAACAGCATCTTCACCAACTTCCTTATACACAAAAAAGAGTTTGAGTTTTAAGCTATTTTTATATTCCTCTGGGTACCCATATATTTTTGGGTACATATACCTTGTTCAACAAATTCTTGATTAACAGGGTTTTTTTTCTTTAAATCACTAATTTTTGGTGACTAGTAGGTTGCTCGAAATTTAGCATTGTTCTGAGATATTTTCTAAAAACATTTGTTTTCTAATTTTTTTTTTTCCAAATTCAAGCTTTCTAAATTTATGTCCCTTGTCACTGGACCAAAGATTTCACAAATTATCTGGACTTGCTGCTCTTGCTTATCTAAAAGTAGAGATAAAAGTATTTTAGAATTGATGGACATGTGGCATAACCATATCAATTTACAGTATTAGAATTAGAGGGCCAAAAGGACAAAGGACTTCTATAAAGTCATGGCTATGGACTGAATGTTTGTTTCCCCGATTCCCTCTCATTCATATGTTGAACCCTAACTGCCAATGTGATGGTATTTGGGGGTGGGGTCTTTGAGAAGTAATTAGGTTTAGATGAGGTCATGAGGGTGGGACACCCACGATGGCATTAGTGCCCTTATAAGAGGAAGAGGGGACCCATCTCTCTGGCATGTGAGGACATAGCAAGAAGGTAGCTGTGTGCAAGCCAGGTAGAGAGCTCTCACCAGAACCTGACTATGCTGGCACCCTGATCTCAGACTGGCTTGCACACAGTCTTACTTAAACTAGGAAGCAACTCAGGATAATGGTTAAGACTAGGGTGTTGTATCAAGAAGAATTATGCATAAGACAGGAGAAAAGTACTTGAAAATATGGTGGAGAAAGGAATGAGCATCAGAAGAATCATAAAGTACCTAGGAGAGAAGTTCTGCTGGGACTAAGTAGTTTAATGGAGACAACTCTATCTTGGTAAAGTTAGCAGGAAGTTTGGGGTCCATCCCTAAGTAACAGAAGCTTCAAAGGAGATAGACTGGTGGGCTGAGGGAGTCGAATGATGCTGCTAGTAACCAAACATTTTTCTTTTAGTAGATTTTTCAGTTAACAGCCTACCCTTCTCAGTAAGAAAAGTTCTATTGATAGTGTGAGATGAGAGAGTTATATATGCCTCTGTGGGGGGCGTGTGTGTGTGTGTGTGTGTGTGTGTGTTGGGGTTTTATTAAACTAGGGTAGCATCAAACTTTCTGCTCTGTGAGAATGTATAATATTTCATTTTTTAAGGGAAGTTCTTCAAAATATTCTGGGAATCCCATTAATAAAATGAATACAAATTTATGTGAATTTTTCCAAAAAGCTTAAAGTATTTTAACATTTAAGCCATGCAGAAATTTAATTTTAAGCCCCTTAGAGAATGGGCTGCTACAATGATACACTTTAATTAATTGGTTAATCAATAGAATAAATATTTCTTTTGTCCTACTATGTGCACAGACATAATTTGACATCATCATTTCCTAAGTGCCTTCTTAGGGGCTGTCTTCCCCTTCAAGTTTAGGTTAGTGTTCCTCCTTGTGGCTCCCTACTCCCCCGTCTCCATATACTTTCTTTATTAGGAATGACAGTAGAAACTTTTATCATCCCAACACCAGGAATAATTGAACCTTATTGAAGCTAGTTTGTTTTTATATTATTCACATAATGAATCATATAACCAAGTTTGTACTTATAGCTAAAAAGCTCAGAGCCAAAGTTGTGGATTATTTAAATGAATGTAGGATTTCAGGGAATTAATCCTACATACTTTACAGTAAAATAGTAAAAGTGCTTTCCAGGTTGACTTACATTGCCAATTTTTTCATAGCTTTTGGAAAAAAAAGTCATGTGATAGATGTTAACTATCATTATGCAGAAATACATAAAATGACAGTATAACACTTAGAAGAAAAGATAAATCTAAGAAACAGCCAGTATTAGTGCCTATTTTTTAGGAATCTTTAACAAAAAAATCTTACAATCTCTGAGTAACTATCAGGGAAAGAAAAGGATTGAACACAACAGATTTGTCATTTGTTTCCATGCCAGGAAACACTCTGGCCAGGCCAAAAACCTGGCAGATTCAGCTCATAAGTTTAACTTCCCACAAGTTTTAATCAACTCCAAGCTTAATAGATGTTTCTTTAATATAAATAATAATATAATTTATTTGAATTAAGAAAATGTTACTTGATTGTTTGCTCAGTTCTTGAATTAAGATTTGAAAAAGCAATTTAAAACAATTTTTAAAACTCCTGTGTAGAATTTATTAACTATTGACTGAAGAGGCCATTACCATTTAATATTTATGGATTCAATTTTAGTTATTTTATATCTTTAAGTTTCCATTAATATACAATTTAGAGCTTATTGTTAATTTTATCCTGTAATAACTGGGAACTCTTTAAAATTTTTTGTTTCTTTTTCCAGTTGGGAATGATATTTTGAAAGGAGATCTCACCTCATTATTGAATGAGGTTGAAGTGAAGTTAGGATCAGGTTGGAGCTATGGGGAAGCTATATTGAAAACTATTGTAATAATTCAAATATGAGGCAATCTAAGTCCAGATTTTGAAAGTAGAATTATGAATGAAAGAAAAGAAGAAATAGCTAAAAAGGACAAGTAGAAAGAATCCACAAGACTTAGTGTCTAATTTAGGGAGGTCAGGGGATGATGAAAGATAAGAGAGGAAAATGTAAAAGATAGATGAATAGAGAGATTGAATGGAAAAAGGCTTTAGATGAAAGATGAGTTAATTATAGACACATTGAGTTTGAGGCATCTCTTGGTCATTCAAGTAGAAATGTACATTAGTCAGTTTGAAATAATGGATGGAAGCCCAGGAATTGGTATGGCTTTGGAGCTTCCTTTTGGATAAATTTGAGGGGATTTATTTCCTAGGAAAATAAAATGTGAAGAATCAAGAATAAATGGAGTAGAATGGAAATCATACTGCCACTGACCTGTACATGTATCCCAAAGGCTTTGTTGACACTAGGTTGACCCCATGATAGCAGGCCCTACTGAGACTTACTTGGAAGGAAACTAACTCTTGGATTGATGGGTTTGAGTATGAACAGACACCTCATGGCCAACTGAAAAACTGGACCAATGTGAAATATTTGTCTTTTTTGGATATTTTCTCATACCAATATCGTCACTAACATCCTCTAGAGTGTCTGCTACAGGCTAGGATAATCAGGTTTTGTTGGATGAATGATTGAGCCAAGTTACCATTCCATCTTCAGCATATTTTAGTCCCTTGGTAGGAGTATAAGCCAATCAAAGACCAGAGAAGTCCTCCCAGCCAAGCATTAATAAGATTGAAATGCTCTTGGAATGATTCCTATTTCTATAGAAGTTATAATAACACTACTCTCTTCTAGCTTGCGTGTATCCAACTCTTTTCAACATTTAATGATTGGTACATGTTCCTTCTTTCCTCATAGGCCATTTCATTTCACTTGCAAATTTACTTTGTGAAATCCCTGGTGAGTTTTAATTCCATTGTGCAAGCTACTAAAAGAGGACCAAATTAGTGTAGAAATGGCTTCTATTTAATTATAGTACTTAGAAAAATGCAAACTTTAAAATGAATACATATCTATTGAAAGAATGTATTCATTACAATCTGTGAGTAAATTAGAGTGCATTACTAAAATAATCACTCTTTCTCTAGGAGAGGGTCTGTAATGAGGAGAGAAAATATTTGTTTACTCTCAAAATTTGTAATGCACTTGTCATAAGGTTAGATTCTTCTTAAGTATAGATAATCCCATCTTAGAGGAGGAGGAGACATTTGTATGAAAGTATAGATAAGACCTAATGATCTCTTGTTTATCTTGGCAGAAAACAGAGTTTTAATAAATGGCCAGCATAAGCTTCCCTAAAGGCTTGCTACCTTGAAAAATTGCTCTAATCATTTACCGCAATAAATCACATGGAATGTTTCCATGTGCTTTCTAGGTCTCTCCAAATGAGTGGCTCTAGGGAGAAAGAGAAACATTATAAATACATTTGCTAAAATGTGAATATTTTTCCATCACTTTATATTTTTTTGTCTTTAGAAGGAATGAGTACAATATGTATGGGAGCTGCTTTCCCCCCATTTTTGATTAAATGTGAATTACTACTCAAAGGAAAATGCAATTGGATTTTTAAAAATTTGTACTAATACTTGATATCAAAATGGTTATGTAATAAACATTCTATTAATCTAATTTGTACCAAATTATATTTTATATAAATTTTAAATAAAAATTAGTGTCAAAATTTGAAAAGCTATAGTATATGCCCAATAAGACTAATACATATTTACCAGTTTTGATATTGGCTCCTTTAAGATGATGTAAATGTCTTTTAATAGTACCTCATTAAAAAAGAACAGTGTTTCTACATTAAAAAGAGAAAGCATAAAGGCAAACATTGACTGGAATACACAAACTGTTTAAAAGTCTGCATATGAAAACACACTGTGAACAAATGTCAAATCAGAAAAATATCTGCAGCATGTATAACAGAAGGTAATAATCTTACTTGAAGTGTTTTTTAGAAGTGGACAAGAAAATAAAGAACTCCCTCAACCCCCAATGGAAACATCAGCAAAAACATGACTAGGAAATTCATAAAGTATTGATGCCAATATTAAAAATGCATAAATGCATTGATAATGTTAGAAATATGATTTAAGATGAAATGTTCTTCCCATACTAAAAAGATAAAAGACCAAAAAACAAAAACACAATACCCAGTTAGGACTGGCCATTGTGATCACAATCCTGGGAGGGTGTGGGTAGGGATGGATATAAATGCAGTGCATATAAACTTGGTGTGGAATCAGCCTGATTTAGGTTCAAACTGGCTTAACCACCTCCAACACGTTACCAGTCTCTCAGGGTTTCCATTAAACTCTTGAGTAAAATCAGGATACTAAGACTATTCACTTCATAGATTGTTGTGAGAATCAAAGTGGGTAATGCATGTTAAATGTTCATCATAGTGCCTCTTCCTATTTTAGCTATTAGTCCTATTAAATTGGTAAAACCTTAAAGAGGACAGTTTGTCACTATGTATTTAAAGCCTTATAATGTTGCATAACTTTTGATCTAGCAAATTTACTTCCAGACATTATTTCTAAAAAAGTAAATATGGATGCTCACTAGATTTTATCCACAAGAGTATTGATGAACCTAATCTATAACAACAAAAATTCACAAATAACACTGTGTGTTACACAACAAGGATTGATTAAGTAAATTACAGTTTACCCACTAAAATTATGCCCTGTTTAGGTTAAGAAGTTATTAGCCAATAGGTAGCAGAAAATATTCTAAATTATCTGGGTTTTAAACAGTGAGAGTCTAAAGTTTGTGAGTGGAGCAGTATGTGGCCCATAGTGCAATTAGAGAGATCAGAGTCAGTGAACTGTAGAGATCTGAAATTGCACAGAGCACGCAGGGAAGGGAGAATTATCAGACATACATCAAGAGCACAAAGAACTATTAGAAATCAAGGGAGACTAGGCTAGAAAGCTAGATGGGGATGAAATTACGAGAGGCTTTGTATAGCAATATAACTAAGGAATCTGTACTTTATTCTTGGACAGTGGAGAATTCCTGGAGATTTTAATTTTAATGTAGTGTGTATGGAATGTATTTATGGAATTCCATATGATGTATGGAAATGAGGTTTATTTTGACCACACAAGTGAATGAGATATAGGCTAGGATAAAGATAGAGGTCCTGGTTGTAAAGGGACTTAGAGGTGGGAGATAAAGGACATGATTTTCAGAGAAATATCAAGACTTGGTGACCAATCAAACTTCAGAAGTGAAGTGTCTATATTAGGTTTCAATTTTGGATGACTGTGTGAAAGGGAAGAAAATGAGTATAGTTTGGAAACAGCTGAGTTTGAGATGCTTGTAGAGATTCCCAATAATTAATTGGCAATAGATTCCAGAGCTCAGAAGAGAGGTTGGGGATGAAGATTTAAATCTGAGTCATTAGCATTGCAGGGGACACAGAACTGCTTCCAGGAATCTGCCATCTTTTTGGAAGGATAGAGAAAACATTCCCATAACTTCTAGTAACACACATTCTACCAGTAAATTGTAAGTTCTTTCTTTCACTTATAAAAATTTATGTTCAAGTTTTAATCAAATTCCTCATTTTCATTCTTTTGAAAGTGTTTAATGATCATTATGATATTACTTGCTAATGAAAAGAAAGCATTTCAACAACAGATAGGAATGGACTAATTTTGTCATTATTCTTTGAAGCAGAAGACTTTTATTACTAAGGTTTTGAAAAGAGCACTTAGAGATGATCAAGTGTAGAGTTTAATAATTTCCCACTTACTGTCTTGTTTTTACAGTATTCCTGCCACAAAAACTGTTGTGCATTTTTTCATCTATTTACCTGACTAGTTTTTATTGGGTGTCTACCATATCCCAAGCCCTGTGCTGGGGGCTGGGGATGGAGAGAGGAGAATATGCTGAGTATTTCACTGTTTAAGTGTTCAAAAAATATATTACCAACAACTACTGAAAAGTGAACTTCTTGGAGAAGAACTTAAAAAAAATAAACTACCAAGACTCCTGCGCAAGGAGAAATGGTTAAGGTATAATTGACAATAAACATAAAATACCTACTTTTAGAAATGTAACTGAGTGGAAATGCTAAAAAGCAACGCTAACATTTGTTACGACTTTTGTGTAAAAGCAGGAGAGGGCAATTTGCATGTTAATTAATTAATTTATTTATTTTTTGAAGAAGATTAGCCCTGAGCTAACATCGGTGCCCATCTTCCTCTACTTTATATGTGGGATGCCTACAACAGCATGGCTTGCCAAATGGTGCCATGTCTGAACCCAGGATCCAAACTGGTGAACCCCAGCACCAAAGTGGAACGTGCACACTTAATCACTGTGCCACTGGGCCAGCCTCCCAGTTTGAATATTTTTATGGATTGGGGCTACTTTTAAAAATTTGAAACTAAATAACTATAAAAATAGATGCTGCTTCCATGGTAACATAAAAGAATAGCAATGAAAAACAGGAAAGGTGGCTCTAGAATAAAATCCCAAAAGCTGTTCTTTTTTAAAGTAAGTCAAAAAGTTAAACACATCCATAAAATAAAAATATTGAGTTCAATCAAAGCATAAATCATAATAGGGTTTTATGTGATGGTTTAATTTTTCATAATATATATTTTGTATTAAGTTACATATTTGGTATAATATATTTTGTATAATAATAATAATAATACATATTTTGTATTGTTATTTGTTAGAACAACAGGACAGCCAGTTCATTTTATTAACCTTAACAAGACCATAGGAAGGGTTGTGTATTTATCTTGCCTCTGGCATTAGGCATCAAATGAACATTTTATTTTTTCTTATAGAAGTAAAAAGACAAATAATTGAGACATAAATGAAAATAAGTGAAGAGAATAATTAATGGCAATAGATTAATATGTACTAAGTGTCTAGTATACGCCAGGTTAGTGTTAGTTGTTTTACAAATTTTACTAATCTTTACAGAATAAAATTGTGGGAAAATCTTTTATCCATTGCATAGATAAAATATTAAAGCTCAAAAATATTAAGTAACTTACCATCAGTTACCCAATTAATCAGGTCAGAGAAATGTCATAATATGATGTTCTTTTATTCTTAACAGTTCAATTTTCTCCAGTTCTATTTGTTTAATTATGAAAGTAATCCATATATACAGAAAAATGTGAGTTGAAAAGTAAAATTTCCTGTTCCAACTCCATCTTCTCACCAGAGGTAATTTACATTCCAGATAGATTTCTATATATTTCTAATAGATTACAATGAATCTATATTAATATAGATATTGCAGGTACTATATAGAGAAAAATGTTCGCATATATTTTTCATAAATGAGATCATTAAAAGTAAGTTGTAATCTGGATTTTTTTTCTCTTTTTTTGCTTTTCAGTGACAATACACGTAGACCTCTCTCAGTCATTTTGGTGGCTATGTAGTATTCTATACTATGAGTACACCATGGTTCATTTAAACATTCCCCTCTTGGTAAACATTTGGTTGTTTCCATTGTTTGTGTTATAACAAAAAGGGCTCCAGTAAACATTCTTGTATATATATTTGTAGACAGAAAAATATTACTTTTAACTTCTATCTTGTCATCAAGTCAATAATGTAGAGACATTAGAATATATATATATATGGGTTTTTACTTATTGTTTATTTGTTCACTTTATTTACTAATCCCTGAGATTGGTGTCCCTCTATATTTTTGGTGACTATGACAATACCAGCATTCTTTGGCAATGTCTACATAGTACTAAGGTATAAATTCATTGTTCTAACCATGAATTCTTTCCTCTATTTACTTGACTATTATTTATCAGGTCCCTACCTCTCTCAAGCAGTCTACCAAGTGCTGTGGATGAAAAGAGGAGTAAGATATAGCCCCTGCCAGCAACAAGTTTTTCAGTAGAGTGGGATAGCTCATTTCTGGGTATCGAAAACTTGTAAGTGAATAATATATTTTTTAACGTCTATGATCCAGGTGTTTCATGTCATTTAGACAAATATAGGTACAAGACTAGTTATTCTTTTTAACACTAACCATAGCACCTTAATGAATCTATGAGGATAATTCACCTGGGATATCTTCCTCCTTCAATTGCGTCTGCAATTGAATCAGTGATTTCATAAATAATGTTTCTCTTTTGGAATTCTGTAGGTCATCATGGTAGATGATCAGTTGACTTTTTTTTCATAAGCTGTTGAAACTTCTTACGAGAGATACTTCTAAAAGTCTACCCAATATCATGGTAAATAAACTATGAGGAACAGTCGCATGTGAGGTGAAATATTCAGAGTTTCTGTGTTAGGAGTATTCAAATAACATATTTCTGGCCAAAGAGACATACATAGAGGTGTGTTGAGCCTCTAGGAAGTCTTTTGTTTTTCTTAACAGAGGGACAGATGAGGCTATGGTAGCTCTTCTCTACCCCCACTTCTTCCTGCCTTGAATGTGGACATGATGTCTGGAGTTTCAGCAGCCCTTTTGTGACCAGCTGATGATAAAAGTTAACTTTAAGGACTGAAGAATGGAAGATAGAAACTTTCTGGTTTCTTGACGGAATCATTGAGGACTTGAACAAATGCCAACACTTGACTACCTTCAGATTTCTTAGTCTTCTGACAGTTAAGTTTTTTGGCATTTCCAGCTGAATTCAATGAGACCTCACTGGTTTTTGGTAGCAGAGGCCTCTCACATTCTTTGTGAATCAATATAATAAGCTGGACCATTTTTAAATGCTCTGCCATTGTTCTGCCCATGTTGCTTTTTCCATCATCTTCTTTCATGAGGTCATTTTTCCCTGCTATAATTTAGAAAGATTGATTTAAATATTTTCTTGCTTAAATTGAAACTCTGAAACCCTAATTAGGATTTTAATAGTTATTTTTTTTTTTTTTTAAGGGAGAAACTTTCTTTTAATGATCTCCATTGAATCACACAGGTCCTATTTGAAGTACGGTGCCAAAACCCAACAGGGCTGTTGCTTTTTCTCTATGGATTCTTGCTATATTCAGCTACATCGCAAATATAACCAGAATGTTGTGCTGGATATAATAACTTTTGCTTCCTCAGTTCACTCTAACACACCAGATAAAGAACTCACTGGTGTGCTTCTCTTTGACTTTGGCAGACAACATGTCTACAGAGGATTAACTATGTTGAGTTTGCTTTGTACTAAATTCCCATGAATTCCAGAATGTGCCTCTCAAAGTGGCCATGGAAAAAGAGCTGCTCTACTCGAAGATTCACAGCCAAGCAGCCTCCATGTGGCCCACCTTGCAAAGCCATTTCCAATTCTTCCAGAAATCACAAGAATCCTTTTATAGTCTGATAAGTTTCTGATAATTAGTTGGATTGTCATACACACAAAAAGCTGCCCTAGACTTTTATTCAGCCAGCAATCTTATTTAAATACTACATTTTTACTTGGTCCAAAGGGCATCTTCAGATAGGCAAAGCAAAAATGTAACAGATGTGCTTATCCATGCACCTTAAAATTTTATTGAACCTCAAAAACTCATAGAAAACATGATATACAAAAACATTTGCAAAAGAAATTTAGAATAATCACCATTGGGAAAACATCATATTAGTTGAGGAATTATTTTATATTATTCAGATATAACAGAATAAAATGTAGTCTCCATTTGCTCATACATGGTAAAATGAGATGGGTCTGAAATATTTGGCTATCAATTGTAGGCTCACTGAATATATTGCCCTTCTTATTAATTCTATAGTGCTTTCTTAAGATACTTGGGATAATAAAATAGCCAGATTAGTTCTTGATTTAAATGCCCATTAATTTCCTAAACTAAGCCTTTAACTTTATTGTTATTGGCATGTGAGCCAGAGTCTACCCTGATAGTTTTCCCAACCATATTTTTCCCAAAAATATGAAGCTGATAAAAAAAAGGAGAGTTTACCTGATTTCCTCCCATACCATGACAGTTGAATATACCCACTTTTTCATTTTCCTTGCGGCCCATGTTGTCTAAACATTGATTCGTTTCAACGTTTCTTATCTAAAGGAAACATACAAAAATGTAAGTCAGATAGTGATTTAAGTCATAAAATCTTTCTGATATTATCAAATTGTATATTGATAACAAAATGATACAAGTTTGTAAAGAAATTTCTCCAAGAAGAACACATTGCTTTAAATATGTATTTTTCTTTTTCTATGTCCATTCTTAGATCTGTGTAAATTTCTAAACTCCTATGAAGTAACCTTGAACAACACTGGCTTTGTCATTAGCATCTAACCAAGAGGCACCTCTTGTTTATAGTATAGTATCAGAGAAGAAGTATCTACATATTACAAATTAGGAATTCTTCCCCAAATCCTTTTAAAATTAGGACAGTTTCCAAATTCCACTCAAATAACCATAGTCTATTCTTGAACTCCTACTGTAACACAATAGGAGGAACAGAAACAAATTGTTTAAATATCCAAATTCATGTTTTTCTTAGGTCACTTCATTACTAGATGAGCCATTCTGTATACTAATAAAGATTAACTACACTGCTTATTTGTGTAACTAAAATATATTCATGCATCTTTTTCCCTTCTCAATGCCAGGCTTAATGAAAAGTAGTTGACCCTAAGAAAAGCTATTACAAGGTTAAATGGTGATTTCACATTATATGCCTCAAAAGCGAGATTAAATTGCCAACTGCAAACATAAGATTCTTGGTTTACACCCAAACACTGCATTAGACCCATGATTAACAGAAAGTTAATACATATTTGTGCCAAATGTTATGCAAAAGTCATTTGTTGAGTTTAAAGTTGCTAAAATTCTAAATCAAGCACAAATAAATGCAAAAAAAGGAGAAGAAAAACCTTTCTAATGGATGGAATGTTTTAGATTTTTTCCTTAGTCTCAACCCCAAGTATGTATTTATACTTGTCCACTCTGCTTCCAAAAACCTCTTATCTCTGGCTCTTATCAGGACATGCATATTTTACTGTTCACTCATATATTAGTCAGACATATCTGTTTAGTTATCTATGCTTTAGGTACGTTTCTTCATATTGGCAAATGGTTAAGGTTAAAAACTTCTATAGAGGATGGATTAGGTTTATGAGATTCACTTTTTTGCATGGTGCAGAGCACCATGGTCAAGTAATGGCTCCCAGAGTTGGGAAAACTGATGTGATTTACATGAAGGCCCCAACCAGCAATTGAGAATATTGGTGGGGATTGGAATTCATACTTGGTAAGGGCTGGACAGAGCTGAGTAGAGCGGTCAAGTCCTGTTCCAACGGGTTGAAATTGACAACAGACATATAGATGCTTTCATGAAGAAATCTGAGCAGCAACCAGTTAGAACGGACAGAACACACCATGACTTAGAGGGAAAGGTTACAAGCTTCAAGAAACAAAATCATGTCCCAGTTCCAGACTGGTGGGATTTGGGCTGAAATGTACTCCTAAATCTGATTGAGGTTGGTTCAGGCATTGGAGGAGACTGAGCATATAGGTTAAGGCTAATAATTTTTCAGGACATGTAGCTGGACAGGATTGGGGGAGACAATGATAGCTAGATGATGTAGTAAATTGGTCTGCCCATAGTCTGATCGATATATTACATATAGGTTGAATCACTGTTTCTTTTAAAGATTGGCACCTGAGTTAACATCTGTTGCCAATTTTCTTTCTTTTCTTTTTTTCTTCTTCTTCTCCTCCCCAAAGCACCCCAGTACATAGGTGTATACTAGTTGTAAGTCCTTCTGGCTTTGCTATGTGGGATGCTGTCTCAGCATGGCTTGATGAGCGGTGCTAGGTCCCTGCCTAGGATGAGAATCAGCAAAACCCTGGGCCACCGAAGTAGACTGCGTGAACTTAACCACTTGGCCACAGGGTTGCCTCGAGGCTGAATTATTTTTATATCCCTTACAGCAGACTTTTCTTGTTAACTTTTCATAAAAGGCAGACTTCAGGAGAAGCAATAGAATTATTTGTTATTATTATTTGTCATCCTACAAAAGTGTAGAATAGTGTAATACTATAATACAGGAATAAATATCACACAAAATTATTAATTCACTTTTAGATGTCAGCTATGCAATCTGATTTAAAGGCCCTCTGCTTGGTGCATGTTATTTGGATAGATGCTAGTTAATAATTACAGGGGCTACAGGATGAGTCGCTTGTAAGGTTCTGTCTCTTTGCTGGACAACAGAAGATTCAAAGCCATACTCAGTGCAGTAAATACTCTGACAATAGCATTTTAAAGTGCCATATGGTAGATGCAGGTCATCCTACTCTTTGACAAACTAAGCACAGAACTCAAGAATGCTTCCAAAATATTTTGCCCTCAGTAACAATCTATTATTATTTTCTTTATAATAGATAGTTTGTTTTTTGGTCTGTAACCTTTCTCATGAATTCATTCATTCATTCATTCAACAAATATCATTGAGAGTATGCATCCTTCAATGGCAAGCACGATTCAAGGTGCTGAGGATACTGAAATGAACAAAGCAAACATAGTCCCTTCCATCGTGGAGCTCACGTTTTAGAAGGGAAGAGTGCAATACACAAACCCATTTGTAATACATCAGAAAGTCAAGAAGCCCTACGAAGAAATAGAAAGCACGATAAGGGTAGGGAAAGCAATGGAGGGGGTACTATTTTAGATAGGGGACCAGGAAAGGCCACCCTGAGGAAATGATACTTGCAAAAACACCTTATTGAAATGAGAGAACAGCCATATTTTCACCTATGTAAGAGCATTCCAGACAGGGGGAACAGCAAATGGATGCTCCCTGCAGCTGAGAAAACTGAGTGAGAAATGGGCTAGCAATGTGGCGAGGGTGCAGGGAGCGAGGGGCAAGTTAGAGGAATATGCAGACTAAATAATATAAGGAATCCTAAGTTTTTGAGCATGACAGTGACATATTAATAGTTCATTCTGGCTGCTGTGTGCAGAAGAAATTAGAGGGAGGCAAGAGGGGAAGCAGAGACACCAGTAAGGGGACTACTGCAGTCACGTCAGCAACAGATGATGGTTACTTCGAAGAGGAGAGAAGGGTAAAAACGGAGGTGGAGAGGTCAGATTTGGCATGCTTTTAAGGTAGACCCAGTAGGACTTGCAATTGGATTGGATATGAGCTATGAGAGAAAAAAACACAGCAAGAAGCATTCCAAGGTTTTGGCCTGGGCAAATGGGTAAATGATGTTTCCATTTACTGGGATCAATATTCTGAGTTCTTGTACGTTGACACATACATCTGTGGCCTTTACACTTGTAAATCAATTTAGTAGATCTGGACTCCTTGGCCTACAATATTTTTCCTTGAGTTACTTTAAAATGTTACTCTATTTACTTCCAGCATAAATAGTTGCTTTTAAAAGTCTGATGATAATCTGGTTTTCTTTCTCTTATCCTGACAAATGTCTACTTGCCTGAATGCCAAACTGATTTTTTTCTTTAAAGTCCAATAGATTTACCACAAATTATCTTAATATTGTTCCTTCTGGACCACTCTTCCAGGTATGTGGTATTCGTTTTCAACATGTAGGTTCAATTTTATTCCCCGGAAAGTTTCCTTGAATTCTAGTTATTAATGTCCATTTTGTTTCACTGCTTTGATTTTCCTTCTGAGGAAATCCTATTACTTTGGATCTTATTTCTTATCTTCTATAGATGCCACTTTCTATTGAATAGTTTTGTCTTTAATTTCCTTTTCCCCTCGAAAATTCTTATGGCTTTTTCTCCCGGCAGTATTGACTCATGTTCTTTCAAGTTTAGCCTTCAATTCTAAAATGATTTATTCTTTAATTTCTAATTCTTTCCTGTATTTCAGGCCCTGATTTCCAAGGCTTTTAAAATTGATTTATGTTGTTCTTTCCTATATTTTATCATTATAAAATTCCTTTTAGGGTGTTTCGACATATTAGGTTACACATTTCCTCTGTTTTATGAGCATAAAGTTTTGGTGTGCTTGCATTGTTTGCAGACATATCATTCTATTGATTATTTTTATTCTTATAGTACTCATGCTTTTCTACTATTTTCCTTTTTTGGGGGGGAATCATCTTGCACCTTTAAATTATTCTGCCACTTGGTTCTCATGCCCAGATATTCCCATTTAATTGGTACGGAGGGTAACCCGGCCATCAGGAGTTATAAAATCTCCCCAGGTGATTCCAATGTGCACGAAGTTTGGCAACCACCATTCTGGAGGAAGGTATATAGTGTCTTGATGTTAAATAGTGACATTATAATTACTTTTCCTTTTTGAAGTAACTTCTTTTTCAGTGGTTCCCACCTGGGCTGCCTAATAGGTTTACCTGGAAAGCTTTTAGAATATAATTCTACTTGGCCTCACCCTCATAGATTCTGATCCAAATGGTCTGGAGTAGGACCAGGATACAGTTTAAAGCCCCCCAGATGATTTGAATGTATAATCAGGGTTGAAACCCATTGTATCAAGAGAATACAATGGAGCACTTGCTGGCGGGAAGCCTATATATGCTGTGAATCCTCTTGAAAAACTCTGGATGCTCGTGCAAAGTAAAGGAGGTTTTCATAGCAAAGCTGATTCTTCCACTATGCAGCAGCAAGGTTTAGAGTAAATGTTTCTAGGTGTCGCTGACAGGAAATGTCTGCACAGGAGACCATTTCTACCTTCACATGTCTAGGTCTCCTGTGCCAGTACTTTTTTGAATAGTTGAAAAAAGTTGGCTTCTATTCTTTGAGATCTCCTGGCTCTGTTCATCTCTCCCATTTTTTTTTTTTTTTTTACCCAATTCTATCTGGACCTTCCATTTCCTTTGCCAAATATTTTCCTTACCTCCTCAATTTGGGCTTTATTTCTTAGAGTTTCTCCTCATAAGCAGGTTCAGCTAGTGAGTTTCAAAATTCACAAGTTACAGAGTGTTCAGCCCCTTCAGACATTAGAAAGGAGAATTTTCACTGACTTACAGATTGGATTTTATGAAAACACCTCTTCCAATTTCAGCTACTATTATCAAATTGGCTTGAAACAATTTTTTCATGAGTATCTATTGGTAATAGGGGTGTTATCCCGATTTCCATCAGACCCCCCATTGCTTACCTTTGTTTCCTCCTGCAAAGGTTGTAGTATCATATGGTCATGAAATTGACCTCTTATATTTTGGGATTTGTGAGAATGCCTTGCCACCTAATTTTGTTGTCAATGTTGTCCATCAAATTTTGGTTCTACTATCCTGTTGCTCTTCCTGTTTCTTTCCAATAGAAAAATTCAAAAAGATTCAAATACTGTGTCACTCCTGCCACTATTTTTTCAGAATTCCAGAATAGACTCATTTTGAAGACTGCATGAAAAGAAGCCTGTCCTATATCTGATGTGTTCTAACTTTCTCACAAAATGATTTCTGGACATGTAATATTACTTGTTCCTTAGAATGTAGCCGGTGTTAAGAGGATACAATATAAGAACTCAAGTGAAATCTGGTGAGGCTGGCTGGACATGAGCTCTGGGAGACTAGAAATAGACAGGAGTCAGTGGTTTAAGAAAGCTGTCAGAATGAGATAGTGGAGACAACAACCACACCACCACTACAATAATAATAATTAGCAATTAGCCACGCGCTGTTCCAAGTACTTAAGTGTAATAGCTAATTTAATAATTCCAAACAACTATTACACTCATTTTACAAATGAAAACATTAAGATACAGAGAGGTCAAGTAATTTGCCAAACTAAAGAATTAAAAGTTATTATAGTGAATTTGGGAATTGCCCAATCCAGACTCCAGACAGGCAGGCAGTGTGAGTCAGAAAGGAGTCCTGGAAGGAGCAAGGGAGGATGAAGTTCTAGTTGAACAGAGGTAAAGGTAACGACATGTCATCCAGACAATGGTGAAGACACATGGAACAAGACACATGAAAGTAACCTAAGATCAGGCCCAGGGGACCAGGTCAAGAAGACTAGAAGTGAAGTGTTCTTCATGCTGAGTGCCAGATTGTTGGGCTGAGGTCATGTAAATTATTTCTGGCTATGGCTAAGATGGCGTTCGATACAAACAGGATAGGGCACGGAGTGTAAGGGAACAGAGGCATCAAAAATCATCTTAAAAAAATAAGAGGGACACATCATCTGGATAGAGACAACATCTGAAAGGTTTATGTCACTAGGTCTATGATATCCAGATTAAAAAAAAAATCCATGCACACTTAGAAGGCAGCTTAGTGTATATCAGGTTGTTCTCCAGTCAGTTAGCCCAACACTGTTCTGCTATATTTTCTTCCAAATATAAAAATGGCTACTGAGTGTACTGAAGGTTCTCAACAAGCAGATCTTAAGGCACATTACAAGATATTGGCATACAGGAAAGTTCTAACTATGCATCTTATATTTTGAGATTCAAAGGATGATCAGATTTAGGATAATCTTGTGTGATTTTTAAATCAGAAGACTTCTAAGAACACCCTGGGACCTCAGTCAAATATATACTCCCAAAGAATGTTGTTTAAGCAAAGAAGTGAAATTTCAGGAAGGACCCCCAATCTTGTCACTGGTACCATATTACCTGACAACACCTATTGCTTAGTCATGCTATTAAGAAAAATCTAGGCAACCAACCACTGAAGAACTTCATGCGTTAGAAATTCCTTACAGAGTGTGTTCTATGACTTGTGTCAACATAAGTAGAGCACACTGGCAGTTCTGAGATCTGGAAGATTGTTTTGACTCATTCTTTTTGTTATAGTATAGCTTTGAATATATGGCGTAGGGCCAACATAGTTTTAACTTTAATTGCTGTCTGTTTTGAGATTTCTTTGTTCATACATAATCTTTTACTACTTGAAAATAATTTTCAATGATATAAACTTGAGAATATTTTTCCCACTTGTGTTTTGATGTTTGAAATCAGCAAGCGTATTCTAAATATTTCTAATCACCAGCAGCATCATTGGTAATGTTCTTACCACTTACATAGTTTGTTCATTAGCTTTTGCTCCCTCTGCTGGATTGTGACAACAAGCAACAAGGGGAACTCCAATTCTAAAAGAGGCAAACACTCTCCCCATCCCTAAACCTTTGCATTTCAAAACTAATATGTAAAATCCATTCTAAAGATAAGAGTCTAAACTTAAACTATGTGGTGTTTTTTTTTGCTTTAATTACTTCAACACATGCTTATCCTTCAACTGCACATCCTTACTCATTATCATTATTTTACATGTGTGAATCTCACTTGGTTTCTCTTTACTTTGTAATGAAGGAAATAGGCACAATTGCAGTGAATTCCGCAGTTTAATGTTAACATTTCCATATGATAGTCGCTGTAGAAAATATGCATTTAAGAATATTTTCTCTTAACAAAATTGTGAATAATTCAGAAGGATGAGGGCAAAATCAAGTCCGAGCTGACTTTGCTTATGTAAGACCTGGGTTTAGAATGCTCTGATTAATGACTGTGAGATTTAAAAATTCTGAGTATGTGATATCCTAACCGCCTTCCACAAAAAAAGTAAAGAACATGGAAAATTGAACAATTTCATTTATTTTGGTGAATAACAAAAACAAACAACAAGAATCCTGGGAGAATTCAGTAAATGCTTACCTGGCACATAGTTTGTGGCAGCTGTTTGCGCCACTACCTATTTGAGTAATAAAATTAGAATTGGTTCTAGCCTAAATATCAGCAATGTGAAGTCAAAACATTTTTTCAGGTAATAAACTGGCTCATTTTGTTCAGAGGTGGGTTACCTGGCCCAACAATCTTCCACATTAACAGCTGATGAACAGCAACATATTCTGTCTGTACATGTGCATATTCAGTTACCCTGAGATGAAAATTAGGTACTGGATCCCAAAGAGTTTTGGGGACATATACATGGGCCGTGAGAATGCCCTAATTTGTGTAAGTCATCTAAAATGAGGCTTTCTTACCAGTTATCCTGTAAAGGGTCAAGAAGACTGTGAATCTATAAATAGATCTCCTGATTACCAACCCAGAGGGTAAATCTCTAAGCATTTTAGCCTCTGCATTTGTCAGTAACTGATTTTACGCTTAATCCCTGCAGCCTAGCAGCTTCACAGATGTCTATTTTTAGTTACCTAAATTTACTCTTTAAAAATATTTAAGGAATACAATACCAGTATGTATAAGGACCTTAACTAGTTGCACAGGTTAAAGAATATAAGAGGAAAAAGAAGTGCTGAGGTCAAGCAAGCATACAAAATGCACAGACTAAAGTCTAAACATCTTCAAAGCAACACGCAAATGCAAATTTTAAGCCCCAAGAGTTAAGTCACTTGGCTCCAGAAATCCTCTTCTCCTTCTTCTGGCCCTCTGATATTCTTGTGTTCTATATAGCTCACAATTTTTTTTCCAAAATGCTGGCCTCTCATAGGCCAAAAATTTGGAGCGAGGCATTATGACTTTAGAATGCCATTTTTCAATCTTTTACTTCAATTAGCCTTTATATTTACAAGATTAGAGCCTGGCATGCTAAATCTACATAAGCTAAAGGGCTAGTTAAGAGAGAATTTAATACTGCAAAGAGCTCAACTCCCTTATTCCAATACGATCTGCCTACCGAGTCTAAAACACATATGCTTCATTAAGCTACTTAAAGGTTTTAGTTCAAAGCAATTGCACAGCATTTAACTTCCCATCGGAAATTGTGTGTAATTCATGGACTGGTTAAAGTAATATTTCAATTACCTGAGTAAAATGCAAACATATAAAAAATTAAGATACAATTGATATTAATAATTATACTAATGATTATTTTGTTGACAATATATGATAATGAGAAACTGATTACCACATTTGCCTCTATCTTCCAATACAGCTAGGTAAGTTATAAAGAGAAATTTACAAGGAAATGTTTATATTCACCAATATACTGCAATATTAAATATATGGGCTTTGGAAAAGATTGAAACTTAAGGAAATTGTAGATTGTTAAATCTTAACATTTTCACTTAAAATTGAGGAGTACATATAAATATAATACAAAGAAATAATTTTGTTGTCTTGATAAGTAGCTTGGACACCTGATACCACTTTGAGGCTCCAAGTATTTGAGAGAAAGTACTTTCGTACATAAGGAAAGATAGCTTTTTACATTCTCAAATAATGATTAATGACAAGTAGTAAGAAAGAAAAAGCTTTAAATAAATGACTATTGTCCATTAACAGTTCATCCCAAACTCATAATCAAAATGTCTGCCTTAAATTATGTACACACAACTATACAAAAATTGAATTGGGAAGTAGTGCTTGGTGAATTTGTCCTCCTGTTTCCATGGAAACAGATGTTGTATTGCATCTCCTTAAGGCTGGTTTTAAAGTGGAAAACTACGGTACATTAATATCTCAGAAAGTTTAAAACAATATATCTCATAGATTTCTGAATTTATTGGGTTTTCGAAACAGCAGTTCATAGCATGCCTATATTATACTGCATGTTGGGTGCCGTTTATTTCCACTGAGTTTATTACCTGTTTGATTCTCTCTTGCCATCCCTCCCATCCCTCATTTCAGTAGAATGGCTCAAGAGTAAAGGTCTTTCCTTATTTGACTTCACATCCTTAGCATATAATATAGGTTCCAGCTCAAGCTCTTATTTAATAAATGCATTTTGAATGAATAAAATATAGTAATATAAGCTATTTTCTCCTTATAGTTATAAGAAAAAGTGAGCTTTAGTGTCAGACTAACATGTATTTGAATCCTGACTTCAACAGCTAGCTATATGACCCATATGTCAATCACACAAACTTTCTACATGTCAGTTTCCATATTAAATTGGAGATAATAACAAAACTCAAGTCATGGAGCTGTTGTGATTCTTAAGCAATGTAACTGTTACAAAGCATCTAGCAGTATGTTTGACGTAGTAAGAAAGCAATAAATGGTAGCTAGAATAATTAAAATAATTACTGGTGTTGCTACTACTTCTTTCCAGACATTGTGCTAGATGCTTTTTATCTTCAATCATCCCTATAACCCTGTATTTCTATCTTCATTCTGTGGACAAGTAAGTATCAGAGAGGATACTGAGTGCCACTCAAGCTGTGAGGTCAGGATTTACACCCTCCTTGGCTTGACTCCAAAGCCTGGAGATTTTTCCAATACAACACGCTGCCTCTTCTGAATATGTTTCAGAAATCCACAAAGGTACAATCCCTCTCTTTAAAAGCTTTTCAAAATATTTCTATAAATTAAAATATGGCCACCTGATCCATTACAGAAGATAGCTAATTGAAAATCAGTAGGTTGTACACAGGAACTGACCCACACTATGCTTTTACTTTTTCAGGAAGTCAATAATTAGGTTTCTTTAATGTAGCGCTGCAAATCATAAAATTGGATTTTTAACGTGGAAGTAAACATCCAGGTTCCATTTCAGAGCCTTGAGTCGTTCCCAGGAGTCACCCCAGTGGCCCCAGAGAATTTCCAAAAAGTCCTCTTTACTCAAATCTGTCTTGTTATAGGCCGTGGTCATACCTCCTTTTAGAAAAAGTAATCAATGTTTACTCATCAGCTGGGTTTGCTGCCAACAGTGGGAGAAATACTCTACCACATGTTAGAAAAACCCCCTTCTTCTCAGAGTACAGTCAGGTTCAGGATTGTTAAATTTTTCAATAAAGAAACTAGACACTTTCTTGGAGATCTTTAGTAGAACTAGATTATAATAACTAGCATGCAAACAGTGTTCAAGTTTAAAAGGCAGTCTCAGGAGCAGCCTAGTGGCATAGTGGTTAAGTTCATGCGCTCTGCTTTGGTGGCCCAAGGTTCACAGGTTTGGCTCCCAGGAGTGGACCAAGCACCACTTGTCAAGCCACACTGTGGTGGCACCCCACATGAAATAGAGGAAGATTGGCACAGATGTTGGTTAAGTGACCATCTTCCTCAAGCAAAAAGAGGAAGATGGGCAGCAGATGTTAGCTCAGGGCCCATCTTCCTCACCAAAAAAACCCCCAAAAAACCAAAACACTCTCACATATTTTATGTATTGAATATAAATCCATGTGACATTAATGTTAACATGGGAATATCGTGTATTCGAAAACAACAGCAACAACACCACCCCCCACCAAGAAAAGGAAACAAAAATTTTAAAAATAAAACCCTGAGGCACAAGACTATTAAGTGACTACAGTCACATACCTAGAAAGTGGTACATTCAGTGTTATTACACATGAACCTTTTCACTAAATTATTCAAATTAATGTTAAATATAGGTAAACTGAAATATTCTATAAGAGATATTTACATGCCTAATGAGGAAGTGGAGATTTAGCAAATAGTGTATGGATATGACACAGAAAAACAGTCTTTAAAAACAATTCAGCTGGGGCTCCATTCAGTTTGAGTACTTTTTTCTTTAATTACTTTCTAGTTAATCATAAATTATGTTTATAGATTAAACTTACAGAGCAGATAAAGTTACAGATTTTCTTGGCAAACGAACCAAAAAAATATTATATTGAACTGTATAAATTTTCAGATATTTTATTATGGCCTACAAAAATGGCAGTTTCGATCTAAGAATAAACTTAATAATTATTTTCCAAACGCATTATATTTTTGCTGTTGAAATGCTTTAATTGCAACCAATATTAAATTAGTTTTGATTCCCAAACCTAATCTCTATTAAGTGGGAAATTACCAATATGGAGCATATAATTCATAAGGGAATAATTCCTATTTTGAGCAATTGAATATATATTATGAATATATGTTTGTATAGTTAGGATGAAGCCAACTGTGCATTTCTAAAGATAATAGATATTTTGGAAAAGAATGATACAGATCAAAGGTTCTCAGTAGGTCCACAGGGTCAATACGATTTTAATAATAATACTACTATATTACCTGCAGTTTTCACTCTCACATCTTGTGAAGGTACAAGGAGTCTTCCAGAGGCTACATGTTGTGTGATATTACAGCAGACTGAATACTGACACAGATTTAAGAATCCAGCTGTCTTCTATTAGGCCAGACATTAATGCAACTTACAAAAATATTAATGATGCTAATCTTCTTACTATTTGATTTTGCTTTGGAAAATAAATTTATTTTTCAAAACTATGTCACTTATATTACATGTAATGGATTATTATATTACTTTTAAGTTATCAGTTTTAACTTCAATAGAGTAAATATTAATAGCTATAATCCATGTTTTTGGGTTTGTAGCTTTTGCTTAAAAGCTCTTTGGGGTTCACAATAAATTTCAAAAGTATAAGGGTCCATACAGCCAGCTCTGGTGGTCTCATGGTTAAGATTTGGCTCTCATTGCGAGGCCCAGGTTCATTTCCTGCTCAGGGAATCACACCACCGGTCTTTTGGTTGTCATACTGTGGCAGCTGCATGTTGTTGTAATGCTGAAGCTATGCCACCAGTATTTCAAACACCAACAGGGTCTCCCATGGTGGACAGGCTTCAGTGGAGCTTCCAGACTAAGACAGACTAGGAAGAAGGACTTGGCCACCCACCTCTGAAAAAACTGGCCATGACAACTCTATGAATAGCAGCAGAGCACTGTCTGATAGAGCACTGGAAGGAGAGAGGATGGGGCAAAAAAGAGTGAGCAGGGTTCTGCTCTGCTGTACGCGGGGGTGCTAGCAGTTGGAATCAACTCAATGCCATCACCACCAACTAAAGGTCCATATAACCAAAAAGTTTCAGAATTGTTGGTATATAAACAAGGAAGTACTATTTATTCAGTCTTAAACTATTGCCTTACATTTAAAAATCCCAATGATAAAGACCTTTATGGTCCTTGTAATATATGAGAAGCCATTTAAAATAGATTTATTTAAAAACACTTACAGCATTTTATTCATAACATAAAAAATATGGAGCTCCTTAGAAATTGCTCCATTTGCAAAATATATTTATAACAACCAAAATAAATAATTCATACCTCACCAAGTGAGTAATAACGTCTTGGGATCTGGGAGTCCGGATAGATGTTTTCAAGGTACCAAGAAAAGGGCTTACACTTCAGATTTTCTCTTAGTGATTTTCTGACTGACACATCTCCATAATCCACTTTGACAACACCTGGAAGTTTTCAGAGAAACACACAAATCAGTTTGTGCTATTTTTGTTTTAGCACTGTTTCAATCTGTTTACTTTGTTATCAGTCTTTTTCTCTATAATTATAGTTCCATCAAATTCAATTGCACATTCAGCTGCTACTACACTGATTTTCTTACTACCATCCAATTAGTACATTAAACAGATGTAAAAAACAGTTCTTCCATTGGTTATGACTTTTCAAAAGCAAATATTTATCACCAGCTACTTATTTTTCTTGGGTTGAATAATTAACCAAGTAAGTGTAAATTGGTGTTAATTTAGCATCTCATAATCAAAGCTTAACTGAACTGTATGATAATGTGGTTCTTTTTCTTTAAGAAAAATTTCAATAGTTCCAATGTTTATTAATGCTTATATTTTCCATACAGTGTCATTTATTCACCATCTGTAGATTTCATGAGAAATTTATATAAATATGATCCTCACAATGGACGACACTTTTGTTCTAACTTTCCTTTTTCTTGTTGAACTTTTATTCTATCTAGGTTTACCATAGATCTGATTTTTTTGTTGACATTTTTTCCTGTTCTTTTTTATAAGTTAGCATAAGCCACCTCAAATCCTTAGATGAGTAAACTGGTAAATAAATAAGCATGAAGAAATTAACATAATCAATTGGAATATACTCACGTGTATATTAAAATTGCTTAATTTTATTTCATATAATAGAATATATGAAATTAAAATGAATATTTCCATTGAAGATCATAAAAGAATGTTTTCTGGTTGTGGATTAAAAAATTGATTTGTTTTTCTTTTTTTTATTAAAGATTGCCACCTGAGATAACATCTGTTGCCAGTCTTTTTTTTTTCCTTCTTCTCCCCAAAGCCCTCCAGTACATAGCTGTATATTCTAGTTGTAGGTCCTTCTGGTTCTGCTATGTGGGACACCGCCTCAGCATAGCCTGATGAGTGGTGCTAGGTCAGCACCCAGGATCTGAATGGGCGAAACCCTGGGCCGCTGAAGTGGAGCGATTGAATTTCACCACTCGGCCATGGCGCTGGCCCTACCACTGATTTTTAGATAAAATGATATCATGGTGACATGATTTGCTCATTATTATCAATATTTCAAATTATATTTGACTGCAATGACTAAATAACTGTGATAAGATTGCAATTATTTCTTAGAGTATTTTGAAAAGATCTCTGTTTAATGTGTTTCTTTCAGACTGGTAAGCAACCAGACTTTGGCACAGAAAAGAAAATGACCCAGCTTTTAGAATATTCTATCCCAACCATGCAGCAAAGCCAACCGATCATTCTGTAAAATAGGAAACAATTGTTAAGACAACCTAAATATCTGTAACTAATGCCATTATTTGGGTAACTGTCTTCAAAAGTGGCAACACTCTTGAAGGTCATCACCAGCTAGTTCGCCCCTCCTCCCACTGTCTCTTCAGAATTTTTGTTTTATCAAAATTAAATGCCCTAGTGTTGTTAGAAAGCATTCTGATGCTATTTAAGCAGCCAAACCATTTCCCTCTAAAATAAAATATTGATTTTTCTTGCTGATGTGTGTAGAGAAAACAACAAGATCTTTAGTCTTTTTAAAGAGAGAAATATTTACTTTCAAAATAATTCTATCCAGAACTTCCGATCTGGGGTGAAACCTTCAAAAGAAGAGGCTCAAAAACAGTTACAAAATAGATCACTAAAAAATTTCTCTTTGTGTTAACTGCTATAGCAATTGAAATGGTCTAATTGAAAGTCTTCAAAATCATATAAAAAGATGACGTTGGGTCCAAGAAGAAAAGGCACTGTAGTTTCAGAGGACTTAGTTCAATAGTCAGTTTTACTGTTCCAGTTTCATTTTTGAGGTGGGTTCTTCACACACGCCAAGGTCATTCCCAATTTCTGTTTGGATTGGTTTTACTCTGGATCTTACGAGAGTTGTCTTTCACTTTGTCAGAGTCTCTGCTCAAGCTTCATTCCTCAGGTTCATTCTGACCTTCCTATAGAAAGTGATCCCTCCCTCCCGTCATCCTGGGTCCTGCTCTATCCCTCTATCCTGCTTAATTGTTCTCCAGGGCACCTATTACTACTTGATATTATATTATAGATTAATTTGCTCATTGTCTCCCTAACAAAAATTTTGGACAAATTATTTATTCTCTTGAAGCCTAAGGTATCCTATTTAATAATATCTTGTAAGATGTTGTAAATACTAAATAATGTCTGAAAAAGCATAAAGTCCATGGTATATAATAATTGTTGAATACATATTGAATATTGTAATGGATATCTGTTGTGTTTGCATGCCCAACATCCATTCTGTCTTCTGATAAGAGAGTTCAAGCTTTCTTTTGGCAACTAACTCTCCCCCACTTTTGGTTTGCATGGTTTGGGGACGCCACTCTTCTACCCACCTTTCCAGCTCCAATTGCGGCAGAGACTAAGGCATGTCACCCAGAAATCTTGTTAAAATGCAGATTCTGATTCAGTTGGTCTGGAGTGAGGCCTGAGAGTCTGCATATCTAACAAGCTCCCAAGGGATGCTGCTGTTGTGCAGGCCAAATTCTGAGTAAGCCCAAGACAATCAGAGCCTTCCATTTCTCAACCTTACCCCCAACCCATTGTAATGATTGGCTCAGGAATGGGTATGGGAACCAGCCAGCCTAATAAAAGTATACTGAGAATTTTGCTAGGACTATTAAGAAGTTGAAGCTCTATTTCGTCTGGAATTGCTAGCTATAAGATGATTTAAGCCCAGAACTTCTGGGGTTACCATATAGAGAATGCCTAAGTCAGTGATGCCAATACAGGAGTAAGGTAAATAAACAGATGGAAAGAGAAAGAGAAAAAGACAAAGATAGAGAACAGAGGGCAAGCCAAGATGAATCCAACAGATTTTTACTGTGTTGCAACTATATACAAGGCATGTTTTCTAGGCACCTGGGATATATCAATGAACAAAACAAAAGTATTTTCCTCTAGGGAGTTTACATTATGTGTGTATTGCATTATACATTATTATTTTTTTCAAAGGCAACTTACAAGAGTTGCAAGTTTTAAGGTAAGTCTTTCCATGAGACTTGCACAAACGCTGGAAAAGCTTTGACAGGGATAAAGATTCATAATGAGCTAGAAAAAAAGAGTATTTTAATTAACTCCAGGTTTGCAGGTTTGATTAATAGGTAAATGATAACACTTATGGGTTGTTCTACTTTATTTAATAACTTCTCCTTTATTCATCATTTTTAAATCTATTTCATGATAGCATTAAATTAAGATATGTGGAGCAATCATGTTTTAAATTCTTAAATAGATAATAGATAGAAGACCATCATAGTCTCAGCCAAGTTCTTCCCCTAGTAGATGACTAATAAGCCTAATGGTTCTTATTCCCTATAATCAAAGCACCTGATGACAGAATAGCCTGATTATAGGCTAAAGCCTAGAGTTTTATGTATAAGAATATATACTGTAGCATATCTTAAAGTGGAGAAAAGGGGAAATAATTCAATAAGGGAATGCTTAAGTAAATCAATCGTATATCCAATTGACAAAATATAATTCATACATTGAAACAATTACGTCTATAAGAATATGGAAAAATGTTTATAAATAAAAATATAAAGAATTTTTATTATATTTTCAGTATAAGTAAGTAAAATGAAAACATATGGAATAACAAAACTGAGAAAAATAAAACAGCACATTCCATTTGGTACTAAAAAAATAAAGAGAGAGAGAACTAAAAAAATCTCCTATTTTTTCCTTAAGTACAACAATTAAAACTATGAAGCTAATCATAAAGATTTTTATATACAATGATATTATATTAATATACTTGCATATTATAGTTGAGTGGTATACATAGATTCAGCTAAGAATTTTTTTGGTAATATTTTAAAATTTTCCTATAAACAGGAAATCATCTTCTCTGTTATTTAGTTGAATAACTGTCACCAGGAGTTTTAAGAATAAGGATCTGCATTTCTTTCTCCTCAAAAGTAAGAAAATAAAAAGATCAATCATTTTTAAGCCAACTAGGGACTACCGTATTCTGAGTATAAAAATACTATATTGTGTCAGAGGTTTAGCAGATTACTTGGAATAATTTTTTTAATTTAAAATTACTCTTTTAATCTACTCTTTTCATTTTACCCATTCTTGATAGTCACCCAAATTACCCAGCCTCATCACCACTCATTAGGAAGTCACTACATAGAACTATATTAACAGGCTGATGGCCCATACCAGCTAATAATACATAGTGATTATCTGTTGAATTTGTCATTTACTATTATTACTGCAATTTTATTTTAATGGAATAAAAATGAGATAATGAATTATACAAAGATCATAGGTTCAGCTGAGAGCTATGTTACACAGAAGAAGTAAATATTATACAACATCTGAATTTATTTGTCTGTCTGATCTCCATAGTCAAAAGTTTGGGCCAGCCCTGTGGCCTAGTGGTTAAGTTCAGTGTGCTCTGCTTTGGTGGCCTGGGTTCAGATCCTGGGTGTGGACCTATACCATTCATCAGTGGCCATCCTATGGCAGTGACCCACATGCAAAATTAAGGAAGATTAGCACAGATGTTTGCTCAGGGCAAATCTTCCCTAAGCCAAAAAAAAAAAAAAAAAAAAAAAAGAGGAAGATTGGCAATGGATGTTAGCTCAGGGCAAAGTCTTCTTCAGGAAAAACAAAAGTTTGGCCAAGTCTTGAGGTAAAATTTTCTAGGTAATTGCATCAAATTTCAGTTCAATATTTGACAATAAACACCTCATATTCAACTGCTTTGTTCCAGATCAGTGAGAATATGAGAAGTAAGAAAAGTGAATCTTTGCAATAGCCTTTTAAAATAAAGGTCAATTTGATATCACTTGAGGTAAATGGACTATAACATCTACAATCTCTAGGAAAAATTTCTAAGTGAGGACCTTTAAAGCAATGTTTACCATCCTTCAGAAGCTAGAGCAGCCAGGGTACGTAGTCAACTGCTCCCTAATTCATATACTTTATGGAAAATGCAAAGGAGATACTGAACCAATGGAAATACTACTGATCTACCTGTATGCACGTTGTTTTGTTCTGTTTTTTATTCCCCAGTAAAGAAGGATTTATATACAATCTATATATTCGTCTTTTTGGAACTTCTTACATTTACTTAAGAAATATGTATTCATTGCAGACAATTCTAAAACATAGGTAAGTATGAACAGTAAAATAAAAATCACCTGTAATATAACTATATTTACATTATGGTAATGGTTTTTCTAGAAGTCTATTTATGTATAAATATATAGGTACAACTTTTCTTGCAAAAATTGATTCATACTGTAATATACATTTGCGACTTGCTTTTTTCCTAAAACAGTACGTCATGAACATTTTTCAGATCAGTTAAACTCTTTTGTAACTTTGTATTTACTGACTCTGTGGCATTCTATTTTACAAGTTGGTAATAACTTATTTAACCAGTTCCTTATAGTTGGGCATTCAAGTTGTTTCTAATTTTGGATTTCAAAATCAACGAACATCTTTGTGCTTTTTATTATGTATGTCCTTGATTATTTTATTAAGACAATTTCTAGAAGCAATGTATTTTGATAAATTATATGCTGATTTCAAGAGTTTTAAAAATACGTATCTATTATTAACCTGATCTTCAGAAAGGTTGTTCAAGTTTACATACCCTCCAATGGTATAAACCAATTTCTCTTCCAGAACACTGACTATTTTAATTTATTCTTGAATTTACCACTTTTTGTTATAGGGAGAAAAATGGTATCTCATTATTATTTAAAATTGATTACTAGTGATGATAATTCTCCTATTGGTCTTGCTATTTCTTCTTTTATAAATTGTCTATTCTTTTCCTATTCCCAGTTCTCTGTTGAAGTGCTCACTTTTTGATTTATAAGCATTCTTTTTTTTTGTGGAGGAGGATTATCCCTGAGCTAACATCCGCCGCCAATCCTCCTCTTTTTGCTGAGGTAGATTGGCCTTAAGCTAACATCAATGCCCATCTTCCTCTATTTTGTGTGTGGGATGCCTGCTACAGCGTGGCTTGATACGCTGTATGTAGGTCTGTGCCCAGGATCAGAACTGGCAAACCCTAGGCCGCTGAAGCAGAGAGCATGAACTTAACTGCTACACCACAGGGCCGGCCCCATTTATAAGCATTCTTGATACAAGTATATTGGGGATACGTGTTGCAAACATTTAAATTTTTAAGTGCTTATTTTTGCAATACAAAAAAATGCTAAAAATCTTTTCTGTTGTGTTTTCTGCTCTTCATATTATGCTTAGAAAGGGCTTCACTATCCGAAGATATAAAAAACGTCCAACTACATATCTTCAATTCTGAAGTTTTTTCGCTTCATATATTTTTCATTTAAGTCATTAATCATCAGAAATTTAGTTTAGTATGTCTCCAAGCATGTTTCTTTTTGGCTTTTGTTTCTTTGTACATATAACATACATTTTTCAAATGAGTCACTTGTTTTTGTTTCAGTTTGTTTTAATTAAGGACACTAGTCAGCTCTCTAATATATCTTATTGCTTGTAGGCCAACCACTTTTATAATCTAAGTTTTATCTAGGATCAACTTAGTATAATCTATAGCTGTATATTTAGATGATATTATTTTGACTTGTGTGAAATCTAAATGAGGACTTGCCTTATGTTATTGCTTTTCACTGAGGGTAAATTTTAAAAAGATAGTTACTCAAAACTTGTTATTGTACCAGCATTATGAATATGCAGACGTCTTTAAGTATTTCATGATATAATTTTGTTTTGTTTTGTTTTTAATAAGAAATCTCAGAAGCAATTTCTTTTATGGATTCAGAAATAGGAGAAACTGTGTTTTTCCCTAGCAACTGATTTATTTTTATCTTATTACACTCCTAAGTTTATAGCTGATAAGGTATCCTTCTATATCCTATCCTGTGTATCATATGAATTTATAATTTAGAAAGCTGTCTCCAACCATTTTTTGAGGAGGACAAGCATTCTTCCATCCCTCCATGGCATGGTAAGGTCTCAGAAGTACTGGAACAACAGATAGCATATTATTTAAGGGGCTTCATGTTCTCAACTCCACAATAAACACTTTTGTCTATACTTTCTCATTAAATCTCTGTAACAACCCTATGTACTATTGTTGTATTGTGTTTGTTTTAAACAAGAAAGAATTGAGACTTTAAATTAAACATTAAACTTTCTCAAGCTTATTTACAAAATAGCAAGAGGATTAGAAGTCACTCACATCCATCTAACATCAAAGTCCAGGCTCTTGCCTATTCTATTAGAACAGGATCAAAAAATTGGAGAAACTTTGAAAAACCTATACAGAGATATCTTTCCCTGGGTGGTGGTACAAAACTTGATAATTAGCTTTCCTTGAAGGATAGGATCCAGTTGGCAAATTCTCCCTGTTCTGACAGACCAATGTGATCCAAGATCCTGGACAGACTTGAATTCATAGAAATAAATGATCAGTAATGACATAATTGGGAGTTTTTCTATTGATTTGACAATTAAATGCAAGCCAGAGATTTCAGTGTGCAATTGACTGACCCACAAAAAAATTTCCATAAGATGCTTCACAAATTGTGTCGTACCCATCACAAGTTCTGCAGGATGCTAGATATAACTGTTTCTTCAGTTCTATGACACATATTATATTATTATACCATCTCTGAAATAGTGATATGTATTTCGTAATCAGTGGCATCTTACAATTGCTCCTGGGGAGAAGACAATTGCATTGTAGCTGTCACTGCTTGAGCATGTGCAAATGTGGTTTTCTTTTGTGGAATAACTAGCCAGTTGCAGTTTCAGTAACTCATGTATGAACATTTAAAATCAATGGGCATTTAAACTACCATCCTGATTATTGTCTGAAAAACTATCCTTTGATACTTCTGGTAAAATCAGGAAAATACCAAGACGAAAATTTGCTGAACGGTTTCAGAGACTTGGAAGACAATCCCAGGGGTAATAAAGTTTTAAGAAAGCCTACATCATCAATCATCTTGATGGCATTGAGAATGACAGCGGATGGAAAACACCTACACACCAGTAAATCTGTACTCAAAAGTGATTCAAAAAGAGTCAGCCTCTAAATGGGAATAAGTTGCTTGATCAATTTATTTTGCTTATTCAAAAAAATTCTATGTATGTACAAGAAGGAGATATGATCAAAAAGCTGTGTCTGAATTAGTTTATGTCTGAAAGAGTCCCTTTAATAGGGACAGAATAATTCTAAGTGAAAAGGAAATCTTATATTATAGTTTAATTGGAAACTTTTTCTGAGTGGTATATAACAAAATGATGATCTTTAAAATGATGGTAGCTTAAATTAGATGAAATACAGTACTTACATATTATTTGACCAGATTTTAATAGAAACAATGAGTTAAAGCCGAATAAGTGTCTTTACTACTGGACTTCTTAGAACTTTTACTATACTAAAGAGTATTTTGAATATCCAAAGTAGGTGTATTTCCCAAATTCATTTGTCCTTTTCCAAAAATTTGAGACAACAATGCCCCACTGAAAACACTGAGAAACTCAGCTTTATTGTATTTTCTATATCTTAGCAAAAATATTAGTCATTCACAGGATATAAATTGATCCCATTAGAGAAAAACTTTAGTGGAGAAAGAAAATTCTGTATGCTTTTCACATTTTCTTATGAGCAAGTTTCTATCCAAGATCTTAATTAAACCAAGAAAGTGGTAGTAAATACAAACATACATATTTGTTGATGTGTATATTTATGTTCAGTTCCTAGAACAGTATCTGGTGCCAACAGGTGTTCTTTAAATATTAGCTGTACTGCTCTCGGGCACGCAGTCTCTCTTCCCTCTTATTCTTTCCTGCTCATTCTTTCTTGCACTTTCCCCCATATATGTGTGTGTAAGAAATGTCTCTATATATTTTCTTTCATGACTTAGAATTACTACTTTACACTTACTGAACTAAAAGTGGTTTTGATTTATTTAGATGTACATTTTATATTACTCTTTTATATGTACATAAACTTACTTCTCTCTCTTTTATATATATCTTTCTCTCTCTCTCTCTCACATATATCTTACCTCCCTTCTCTCTTTCTTTTATATCTATCTTACACATATATATATCTTTCAAAGGAGAGAGAGAAAGAGAAAGAGAGAGAGAAGTTTATGCAAAATATAGTCCCAAAGTGTTAGGGTCTCGTTAACAAAGAACACATTAACAATAACATTTAATACTTATTAAAGTCAATTTTCCTAGTCTGTATTTGGTCAGCATTCTTTTCTGCAAAGCCAATAAAAAATCTAATTATGTTTTTAAATGATGAGTTATTAGGAAAAAAAAAACTAATATGACCCAGAAAGACAAGTGTGAATTAGTTGTCATATCTTATTAACTCAGGTAATATCTGAGAATGTATTGTGTAACATGTTAACTCAGAATAATTATTAAGGACACATAGTCAATTCTTGATTATCTAGACTAACAGAATGTGAACCTACA